>NW_028139890.1:0-40735 GCF_965202585.1 Thalia democratica | reverse complement strand
ACATGTGTGTTCGTTTTATTAAAGCACGTACTAGTTAATTTTAGCCAAAGTTTAGACTATAATAAAAATCTTTAACGTCTTTATGATAAAAACAAAACTAAACTTACAAAACTACAGACCATTAGGAGTATTTTGATACGTTATTTATAAAAAAAAAATACTTATTGTAAAAGTTGAAGCGCATTAAACACATGCATGTTTGGTTTTAACTAAACTTACAAAACTAAACACCATTAGGAGTCTTTTGATATGTTATTTATTAAAAATAAGTAGTTATTGTAGAAGTTGAAGCGCATTAAAACACATGCATGTTTGTTTTACAAAGCACGTACTTGTTAATTTTAGCCAAACTTTAGACTAAGGTAAAAGTTTTTTAATTTCTTTATGATAAAAACCAAACTAAACTTACAAAACTACAGACCATTAGAAGTATTTTGATATGTTATTTATTAAAAATAAATAGTTATTGTAGAAGTTGAAGCGCATTAAACACATGTGTGTTCGTATTATAAAGCACGTACTTTGTTAATTTTAGCCAAACTTTAGACTAAGGTAAAAGTTTTTTAAACTCTTTATGATAAAAACCAAACTAAACTTACAAAACTACAGACCATTAGAAGTATTTTGATATGTTATTTATTAAAGATAAATAGTTATTGTAGAAGTTGAAGCGCATTAAACACATGTGTGTTCGTATTATAAAGCACGTATTTGTTAATTTTAGCCAACTTTAGACTATAATAAAAGTTTTTAAATTCTTTATGATAAAAACAAAACTAAACTTACAAAACTACAGACCATTAGGAGTATTTTGATATGTTATTTATTAAATATAAACAGTAATTGTAGAATTTGAAGCGCATTAAACACATGCATGTTTGTTTTACAAAGCACGTATTTGTTAATTTTAGCCAAAGTTTAGACTATTATAAAATTTTTAAGGTCTTTAAGATAAAAACAAAACTAAAACTTACAAAACTACAGACCATTAGGAGTATTTTGATATGTTATTTTTTAAACTAAATAGTTATTGTAGAAGTTGAAGCGCATTAAACACATGTGCGTTTGTTTTACAAAGCCCGTACTAGTTAATTTTAGCCAAACTTTAGACTATAATAAAAGTTTTTTAAAGTCTTTATGATAAAAACAAAACTAAACTTACAAAACTACAGACCATTAAGAGTCTTTTGATATGTTATTTATTAAAAATAATACTTATTGTAGAAGTTGAAGCGCATTAAACACATGTCCGTTTGTTTTACAAAGCCCGTACTAGTTAATTTTAGCCAAACTTTAGACTATAATAAAAGTTTTTTAAGTCTTTATGATAAAAACAAAACTAAACTTACAAAACTACAGACCATTAGGAGTCTTTTGATATGTTATTTATTAAAAATAAATAGTTATTGTAGAAGTTGAAGCGCATTAACACATGTGTGTTTGTTTTACAAAGCACGTACTTGTTAATTTAGCCAAACTTTAGACTATAATAAAAAATCTTTAAGGTCTTTATGATAAAAACAAAACTAAACTTCAAAACTACAGACCATTAGGAGTCTTTTAATATGTTATTTATTAAAATTATATTGTTATTGTAGAAGTTTAAGCGCATTAAACACATGTGTGTTTGTTTTACCAAGCACGTATTAGATAATTTTAGCCAAAGTTTAAGACTATAATAAAAAATTTTTAAGGTCTTTATGATAAAAACAAAACTAAACTTACAAAACTACAGACCATTAGGAGTCTTTTGATATGTTATTTATTAAAAATAAATAGTTATTGTAGAAGTTAAAGCGCAATAAACACATGTCCGTTTGTTTTACAAGCATACTAGTTAACTTTCGCCAAACTTTAGACTATAATAAAAGTTTTTTAAAGTCTTTATGATAAAACAAAACTAAACTTTACAAAACTACAGACCATTAGGAGTCTTTTGATATGTTATTTATTAAAAATAAATAGTTATTGTAGAAGTTGAAGCGCATTAAACACATGTGTGTTTGTTTTACAAAGCACGTATATGTTACATTTAGCCAAACTTTAGACTATAATACAAAATTTTTAAGGTCTTTATGATAAAATCAAAACTAAACTTACAAAACTACAGACCATTAGGAGTCTTTTGATATGTTATTTATTTAAAATAAATAGTTATTGTAGAAGTTGAAGCGCATTAAACACATGCATGTTTGTTTTACAAAGCACGTACTTGTTAATTTTAGCCAAAGTTTAGACTAAACTAAAAGTTTTTTAAATTCTTTATGAAAAAACAAAACTAAACTTACAACACTAAACACCATTAGGAGTCTTTTGATATGTTATTTATTAAAAATAAGTAGTTATTGTAGAAGTTGAAGCGCATTAAACACATGTGCGTTTGTTTTACAAAGCCCGTACTAGTTAATTTTAGCCAAACTTTAGACTATATAAAAGTTTTTTAAAGTCTTTATGATAAAAACAAAACTTAACTTACAAAACTACAGACCATTAGAAGTCTTTTAATATGTTCTTTATTAAAAATAAATAGTTATTGTAGAAGTTGGAGGGCATTAAACACATGTCCGTTTGTTTTACAAAGCCCGTACTAGTTAATTTTAGCCAAACTTTAGACTATAATTAAAAGTTTTTTAAGTCTTTATGATAAAAACAAAACTAAACTTACAAAACTACAGACCATTAGAAGTCTTTTAATATGTTATTTATTAAAAATAAATAGTTATTGTAGAAGTTGAAGCGCATTAAACATATGCATGTTTGTTTTACAAAGCACGTACTTGTTAATTTTAGCCTAAATTTAGACTATAATAAAAGTTTTTTAATTCTTTATGATAAAAACAAAACTAAACTTACAAAACTACAGACCATTAGAAGTCTTTTGATATGTTATTTATTAAAAAATAAATAGTTATTGTAGAAGTTGAAGCGCATTAAACATATGCATGTTTGTTTTACAAAGCACGTACTTGTTAATTTTAGCCAAACTTTAGACTAAGGTAAAAGTTTTTAAAGTCTTTATGATAAAAACAAAACTAAACTTACGAAACTACAGACCATTAGGAGTATTTTGATATGTTATTTTTTAAAAATAAATAGTTATTGTAGAAGTTGAAGCGCATTAAACACATGTGTGTTGTTTTACAAAGCACGTGTTTGTTAATTTTAGCCAAAGTTAGACTATAATAAAAAATCTTTAAGGTCTTTATGATAAAAACAAAACTAAACTTACAAAACTACAGACCATTAGGAGTCATTTGATATGTTATTTATTAAAAATTAATAGTTATTGTAGAAGTTAAAGCGCATTAAACACATGCATGTTTGTTTTACAAAGCACGTACTTTTTAATTTTAGCCAAACTTTAGACTAAAGGTAAAAGTTTTTAAATTCTTTATGATAAAAACAAAACTAAACTTACAAAACTACAGACCATTAGAAGTCTTTTGATATGTTATTTATTAAAAATAAATAGTTATTGTAGAAGTTGAAGCGCATTAAACACATGTCTGTTTGTTTTACAAAGCCCGTACTAGTTAATTTTAGCCAAACTTTAGACTAAACTAAAAGATTTTTAAAGTCTTTATGATAAAAACAATACTAAACTTACAAAACTACAGACCATTAGGAGTCTTTTGATATGTTATTTATTAAAAATAAATAGTTATTGTAGAAGTTGAAGCGCATTAAACACATGTCTGTTTGTTTTACAAAGCACGTATTTGTTAAATTTAGCCAAACTTTAGACTAAACTAAAAGTTTTTTAAATTCTTTATGATAAAAACAAAACTAAACTTACAAAACTACAGACCATTAGGAGTATTTTGATATGTTATTTATTAAAAATAATAGTTATTGTAGAATTGAAGCGCATTAAACATATGCATGTTTGTTTTACAAAGCATATACTTGTTAATTTTAGCCAAACTTTAGACTAAGGTAAAGTTTTTTAAATTCTTTATGATAAAAACAAAACTAAACTTACAAAACTACAGACCATTAGGAGAATTTTGATATGTTATTTTTTAAAAATAAATAGTTTATTGTAGAAGTTGAAGGGCATTAAACACATGTCCGTTTGTTTTCTAAAAGCCCGTAATAGTTAATTTTAGCCAAATTTAGACTATTATAAAAGTTTTTTAAAGTCTTTATGATAAAAACAAAACTAAACTTACAAAACTACAGACCATTAGGAGTCTTTTGATATATTATTTATTAAAAATAAATAGTTATTGTAGAAGTTGAAGCGCATTAAACAAATGCATGTTTGTTTTACAAAGCACGTACTTGTTAATTTTAGCCAAACTTTAGACTAAGGTAAAAGTTTTTTTGAATTCTTTATGATAAAAACAAAACTAAACTTACAAAACTACAGACCATTAGGAGTATTTTGATATGTTATTTATTAAAAATAAATAGTTGTTGTAGAAGTTGAAGCGCATTAAACACATGTCCGTTTGTTTTACAAAGCCCGTACTAGTTAATTTTAGCCTAATTTTAGACTATAATAAAAAATTTTTAAGGTCTTTATGATAAAAACAAAACTAAACTTACAAATCTACAGACCATTAGAAGTATTTTGATATGTTATTTATTAAAAATAAATAGTTATAATAGAAGTTGAAGCGCATTAAACATATGCATGTTTGTTTTACAAAGCACGTATTTGTTAATTTTAGCCAAACTTTAGACTTAGGTAAAAGTTTTTTAAATTCTTTATGATAAAAACAAAACTAAACTTACAAAACTACAGACTATTAGGAATATTTTGATATGTTATTTATTAAAAATAAATACTTATTGTAGAAGTTTAAGCGCATTAAACACATGTGTGTTTGTTTTACAAAGCACGTATTTGTTAATTTTAGCAAAAGTTTAGACTATAATAAATAAATTTAAAGGTATTTATGATAAAAACAAAACTAAACTTACAAAACTACAGACCATTAGAAGTCTTTTGATATGTTATTTATTAAAAATAAATAGTTATTGTAGAAGTTGAAGCGCATTAAACATATGCATGTTTGTTTTACAAAGCATATACTTGTTAATTTTAGCCAAACTTTAGACTAAGGTAAAAGTTTTTTAAATTCTTTATGATAAAAACAAAACTAAATTTACAAAACTACAGACCATTAGGAGTCTTTTGATATGTTTTTTATTAAAAATAAATAGTTATTGTAGAAGTTAAAGCGCATGAAACACATGTCCGTTTGTTTTACAAAGCCCGTACTAGTTAATTTTAGCCAAACTTTAGACTATAATAAAAGTTTTTTAAAGTTTTTATGATAAAAACAATACTAAACTTACAAAACTACAGACCATTAGGAGTCTTTTGATATGTTTTTTATTAAAAATAAATACTTATTGTAGAAGTTAAAGCGCATGAAACACATGTCCGTTTGTTTTACAAAGCCCGTACTAGTTAATTTTAGCCAAACTTTAGACTATAATAAAAGTTTTTTAAAGTCTTTATGATAAAAACAAAACTAAACATACAAAACTACAGACCATTAGGAGTCTTTTGATATGTTATTTATTAAAAATAAATAGTTATTGTAGAAGTTGAAGCGCATTAAACACATGTGTGTTTGTTTTACAAAGCACGTACTTGTTAATTTTAGCCAAACTTTAGACTATAATAAAAAAATTTTAAGGTCTTTGTGATAAAAACAAAACTTAACTTACAAAACTACAGACCATTAGGAGTCTTTTATAATATGTTATTTATTAAAATTATATTGTTATTGTAGAAGTTTAAGCGCATTAAACACATGTGTGTTCGTTTTAAAAAGCACGTACTAGTTAATTTTAGCCAAAGTTTAGACTATAATAAAAAATCTTTAAGGTCTTTATGATAAAAACAAAACTAAACTTACAAAACTACAGACCATTAGGAGTATTTTGATACGTTATTTATAAAAAAAAATACTTATTGTAAAAAGTTGAAGCGCATTAAACACATGTGTGTTTGTTTTACAAAGCACGTATTAGATAATTTTAGCCAAAGTTTAGACTATAATAAAAAAATTTTAAGGTCTTTATGATAAAAACAAAACTAAACTTACAAAACTAAACACCATTAGGAGTCTTTTGATATGTTATTTATTAAAAATAAGTAGTTATTGTAGAAGTTGAAGCGCATTAAACACATGCATGTTGTTTTACAAAGCACGTACTTGTTAATTTTAAGCCAAACTTTAGACTGAAGGTAAAAGTTTTTTAATTTCTTTATGATAAAAACCAAACTAAACTTACAAAACTACAGACCATTAGAAGTATTTTGATATGTTATTTATTAAAAATAAATAGTTATTGTAGAAGTTGAAGCGCATTAAACACATGTGTGTTCGTATTATAAAGCACGTACTTGTTAATTTTAGCCAAACTTTAGACTAAGGTAAAAGTTTTTTAAACTCTTTATGATAAAAACCAAACTAAACTTACAAAACTACAGACCATTAGAAGTATTTTGATATGTTATTTATTAAAGATAAATAGTTATTGTAGAAGTTGAAGCGCATTAAACACATGTGTGTTCGTATTATAAAGCACGTATTTGTTAATTTTAGCCAAACTTTAGACTATAATAAAAGTTTTTTAAATTCTTTATGATAAAAACAAAACTAAACTTACAAAACTACAGACCATTAGGAGTATTTTGATATGTTATTTATTAAATATAAACAGTAATTGTAGAATTTGAAGCGCATTAAACACATGCATGTTTGTTTTACAAAGCACGTATTTGTTAATTTTAGCCAAAGTTTAGACTATTATAAAATTTTAAGGTCTTTAAGATAAAAAACAAAACTAAACTTACAAAACTACAGACCATTAGGAGTATTTTGATATGTTATTTTTTAAAACTAAATAGTTATTGTAGAAGTTGAAGCGCATTAAACACATGTGCGTTTGTTTTACAAAGCCCGTACTAGTTAATTTTAGCCAAACTTTTAGACTATAATAAAAGTTTTTTAAAGTCTTTATGATAAAAACAAAACTAAACTTACAAAACTACAGACCATTAAGAGTCTTTTGATATGTTATTTATTAAAAATAAATACTTATTGTAGAAGTTGAAGCGCATTAAACACATGTCCGTTTGTTTTACAAAGCCCGTACTAGTTAATTTTAGCCAAACTTTAGACTATAATAAAAGTTTTTTAAAGTCTTTATGATAAAAACAAAACTAAACTTACAAAACTACAGACCATTAGGAGTCTTTTGATATGTTATTTATTAAAAATAAATGTTATTGTAGAAGTTGAAGCGCATTAAACCCATGTGTGTTTGTTTTACAAAGCACGTACTTGTTAATTTTAGCCAAACTTTAGACTATAATAAAAAATCTTTAAGGTCTTTATGATAAAAACAAAACTAAACTTCAAAACTACAGACCATTAGGAGTCTTTTAATATGTTATTTATTAAAATTATATTGTTATTGTAGAAGTTTAAGCGCATTAAACACATGTGTGTTTGTTTTACCAAGCACGTATTAGATAATTTTAGCCAAAGTTTAGACTATAATAAAAAATTTTTATGGTCTTTATGATAAAAACAAAACTAAAACTTACAAAACTAAAGACCATTAGGAGTCTTTTGATATGTTATTTATTAAAAATAAATAGTTATTGTAGAAGTTAAAGCGCAATAAACACATGTCCGTTTGTTTTACAAGGCATACTAGTTAACTTTCGCCAAACTTTAGACTATAATAAAAGTTTTTAAAGTCTTTATGATAAAAACAAAACTAAACTTACAAAACTACAGACCATTAGGAGTCTTTTGATATGTTATTTATTAAAAATAAATAGTTATTGTAGAAGTTGAAGCGCAATTAAACACATGTGTGTTGTTTTACAAAGCACGTATATGTTACATTTTAGCCAAACTTTAGACTATAATACAAAATTTTTAAGGTCTTTATGATAAAATCAAAACTAAACTTACAAAACTACAGACCATTAGGAGTCTTTTGATATGTTATTTATTTAAAATAAATAGTTATTGTAGAAGTTGAAGCGCATTAAACACATGCATGTTTGTTTTACAAAGCACGTACTTGTTAATTTTAGCCAAAGTTTAGACTAAACTAAAAGTTTTTTAAATTCTTTATGAAAAAAACAAAACTAAACTTACAACACTAAACACCATTAGGAGTCTTTTGATATGTTATTTATTAAAAATAAGTAGTTATTGTAGAAGTTGAAGCGCATTAAACACATGTGCGTTTGTTTTACAAAGCCCGTACTAGTTAATTTTAGCCAAACTTTAGACTATAATAAAAGTTTTTTAAGTCTTTATGATAAAAACAAAACTTAACTTACAAAACTACAGACCATTAGAAGTCTTTTAATATGTTATTTATTAAAAATAATAGTTATTGTAGAAGTTGGAGGGCATTAAACACATGTCCGTTTGTTTTACAAAGCCCGTACTAGTTAATTTTAGCCAAACTTTAGACTATAATAAAGTTTTTTAAAGTCTTTATGATAAAAACAAAACTAAACTTACAAAACTACAGACCATTAGAAGTCTTTTAATATGTTATTTATTAAAAATAAATAGTTATTGTAGAAGTTGAAGCGTATTAAACATATGCATGTTTGTTTTACAAAGCACGTACTTGTTAATTTTAGCCTAAATTTAGACTATAATAAAAGTTTTTTAATTCTTTATGATAAAAACAAAACTAAACTTACAAAACTACAGACCATTAGAAGTCTTTTGATATGTTATTTATTAAAAATAAATAGTTATTGTAGAAGTTGAAGCGCATTAAACATATGCATGTTTGTTTTACAAAGCACGTACTTGTTAATTTTAGCCAAACTTTAGACTAAGGTAAAGTTTTTTAAAGTCTTTATGATAAAAACAAAACTAAACTTACGAAACTACAGACCATTAGGAGTATTTTGATATGTTATTTTTTAAAATAATAGTTATTGTAGAAGTTGAAGCGCATTAAACACATGTGTGTTTGTTTTACAAAGCACGTGTTTTGTTAATTTTAGCCAAAGTTTAGACTATAATAAAAAATCTTTAAGGTCTTTATGAAAAAAACAAAACTAAACTTACAAAACTACAGACCATTAGGAGTCATTTGATATGTTATTTATTAAAAATTAATAGTTATTGTAGAAGTTAAAGCGCATTAAACACATGCATGTTTGTTTTACAAAGCACGTACTTTTTAATTTAGCCAAACTTTAGACTAAGGTAAAAAGTTTTTAAATTCTTTATGATAAAAACAAAACTAAACTTACAAAACTACAGACCATTAGAAGTCTTTTGATATGTTATTTATTAAAAATAAATAGTTATTGTAGAAGTTGAAGGCGCATTAAACACATGTCTGTTTGTTTTACAAAGCCCGTACTAGTTAATTTTAGCCAAACTTTAGACTAAACTAAAAGATTTTTAAAGTCTTTATGATAAAAACAATACTAAACTTACAAAACTACAGACCATTAGGAGTCTTTTGATATGATATTTATTAAAAATAAATAGTTATTGTAGAAGTTGAAGCGCATTAAAACACATGTCTGTTTTGTTTTTACAAAGCACGTATTTGTTAAATTTAGCCAAACTTAGACTAAACTAAAAGTTTTTAAATTCTTTATGATAAAAACAAAACTAAACTTACAAAACTACAGACCATTAGGAGTATTTTGATATGTTATTTATTAAAAATAAATAGTTATTGTAGAATTGAAGCGCATTAAACATATGCATGTTTGTTTACAAAGCATATACTTGTTAATTTTAGCCAAACTTTAGACTAAGGTAAAAGTTTTTTAAATTCTTTATGATAAAAACAAAACTAAACTTACAAAACTACAGACCATTAGGAGAATTTTGATATGTTATTTTTTAAAAATAAATAGTTATTGTAGAAGTTGAAGCGCATTAAACACATGTCCGTTTGTTTTCTAAAGCCCGTAATAGTTAATTTTAGCCAAAATTTAGACTATTATAAAAGTTTTTTAAAGTCTTTATGATAAAAACAAAAACTAAACTTACAAAACTACAGACCATTAGGAGTCTTTTGATATATTATTTATTAAAAATAAATAGTTATTGTAGAAGTTGAAGCGCATTAAACAAATGCATGTTTGTTTTACAAAGCACGTACTTGTTAATTTTAGCCAAACTTTAGACTAAGGTAAAAGTTTTTTGAATTCTTTATGATAAAAACAAAACTAAACTTACAAACTACAGACCATTAGGAGTATTTTGATATGTTATTTATTAAAAATAAATAGTTGTTGTAGAAGTTGAAGCGCATTAACACATGTCCGTTTGTTTTACAAAGCCGTACTAGTTAATTTTAGCCTAATTTTAGACTATAATAAAAAAATTTTTAAAGGTCTTTATGATAAAAACAAAACTAAACTTAACAAATCTACAGACCATTAGAAGTATTTTGATATGTTATTTATTAAAAATAAATAGTTATAATAGAAGTTGAAGCGCATTAAACATATGCATGTTTGTTTTACAAAGCACGTATTTTGTTAATTTTAGCCAAACTTTAGACTTAGGTAAAAGTTTTTTAAATTCTTTATGATAAAACAAAACTAACTTACAAAACTACAGACTATTAGGAATATTTTGATATGTTATTTATTAAAAATAAATACTTATTGTAGAAGTTTAAGCGCATTAAACACATGTGTGTTTGTTTTACAAAGCACGTATTTGTTAATTTTAGCAAAAGTTTAGACTATAATAAATAAATTTAAAGGTATTTATGATAAAAACAAAACTAAACTTACAAAACTACAGACCATTAGAAGTCTTTTGATATGTTATTTATTAAAAATAAATAGTTATTGTAGAAGTTGAAGCGCATTAAACATATGCATGTTTGTTTTACAAAGCATATACTTGTTTAATTTTAGCCAAACTTTAGACTAAGGTAAAAGTTTTTTAAAATTCTTTATGATAAAAACAAAACTAAATTTACAAAACTACAGACCATTAGGAGTCTTTTGATATGTTTTTTATTAAAAATAAATAGTTATTGTAGAAGTTAAAGCGCATGAAACACATGTCCGTTTGTTTTACAAAGCCCGTACTAGTTAATTTTAGCCAAACTTTAGACTATAATAAAAGTTTTTAAAGTTTTTATGATAAAAACAATACTAAACTTACAAAACTACAGACCATTAGGAGTCTTTTGATATGTTTTTTATTAAAAATAAATAGTTATTGTAGAAGTTAAAGCGCATGAAACACATGTCCGTTTGTTTTACAAAGCCCGTACTAGTTAATTTTAGCCAAACTTTAGACTATAATAAAAGTTTTTTAAAGTCTTTATGATAAAAACAAAACTAAACATACAAAACTACAGACCATTAGGAGTCTTTTGATATGTTATTTATTAAAAATAAATAGTTATTGTAGAAGTTGAAGCGCATTAAACACATGTGTGTTTGTTTTACAAAGCACGTACTTGTTAATTTTAGCCAAACTTTAGACTATAATAAAAAATTTTTAAGGTCTTTGTGATAAAAACAAAACTTAACTTACAAAACTACAGACCATTAGGAGTCTTTTAATATGTTATTTATTAAAATTATATTGTTATTGTTGAAGTTTAAGCGCATTAAACACATGTGTGTTCGTTTTATAAAGCACGTACTAGTTAATTTTAGCCAAAGTTTAGACTATAATAAAAAATCTTTAAGGTCTTTATGATAAAAACAAAACTAAACTTACAAAACTACAGACCATTAGGAGTATTTTGATACGTTATTTATAAAAAAAAATACTTATTGTAAAAGTTGAAGCGCATTAAACACATGTGTGTTTGTTTTACAAAGCACGTATTAGATAATTTTAGCCAAAGTTTAGACTATAATAAAAAATTTTTAAGGTCTTTATGATAAAAACAAAACTAAACTTACAAAACTACAGACCATTAGGAGTCTTTTGATATGTTATTTATTAAAAATAAATAGTTATTGTAGAAGTTAAAGCGCAATAAACACATGTCCGTTTGTTTTACAAGGCCCGTACTCGTTAACTTTCGCCAAACTTTAGACTATAATAAAAGTTTTTTAAAGTCTTTATGATAAAAACAAAACTAAACTTACAAAACTACAGACCATTAGGAGTCTTTTGATATGTTATTTATTAAAAATAAATAGTTATTGTAGAAGTTGAAGCGCATTAAACACATGTGTGTTTGTTTTACAAAGCACGTATATGTTACATTTAGCCAAACTTTAGACTATAATAAAAAATTTTTAAGGTCTTTATGATAAAAACAAAACTAAACTTACAAAACTACAGACCATTAGGAGTCTTTTGACATGTTATTTATTTAAAATAAATAGTTATTGTAGAAGTTGAAGCGCATTAAACATATGCATGTTTGTTTTACAAAGCACGTACTTGTTAATTTTAGCCTAAATTTAGACTATAATAAAAGTTTTTTAATTCTTTATGATAAAAACAAAACTAAACTTACAAAACTACAGACCATTAGAAGTCTTTTGATATGTTATTTATTAAAAATAAATAGTTATTGTAGAAGTTGAAGCGCATTAAACATATGCATGTTTGTTTTACAAAGCACGTACTTGTTAATTTTAGCCAAACTTTAGACTAAGGTAAAAGTTTTTTAAAGTCTTTATGATAAAAACAAAACTAAACTTACGAAACTACAGACCATTAGGAGTATTTTGATATGTTATTTATTAAAAATAAATAGTTATTGTAGAAGTTGAAGCGCATTAAACACATGTGTGTTTGTTTTACAAAGCACGTGTTTGTTAATTTTAGCCAAAGTTTAGACTATAATAAAAAATCTTTAAGGTCTTTATGATAAAAACAAAACTAAACTTACAAAACTACAGACCATTAGGAGTCATTTGATATGTTATTTATTAAAAATTAATAGTTATTGTAGAAGTTGAAGCGCATTAAACACATGCATGTTTGTTTTACAAAGCACGTACTTTTTAATTTTAGCCAAACTTTAGACTAAAGTAAAAGTTTTTAAATTCTTTATGATAAAAACAAAACTAAACTTACAAAACTACAGACCATTAGAAGTCTTTTGATATGTTATTTATTAAAAATAAATAGTTATTGTAGAAGTTGAAGCGCATTAAACACATGTCTGTTTGTTTTACAAAGCCCGTACTAGTTAATTTTAGCCAAACTTTAGACTAAACTAAAAGATTTTTAAAGTCTTTATGATAAAAACATTACTAAACTTACAAAACTACAGACCATTAGGAGTCTTTTGATATGTTATTTATTAAAAATAAATAGTTATTGTAGAAGTTGAAGCGCATTAAACACATGTCTGTTTGTTTTACAAAGCACGTATTTGTTAAATTTAGCCAAACTTTAGACTAAACTAAAAGTTTTTTAAATTCTTTATGATAAAAACAAAACTAAACTTACAAAACTACAGACCATTAGGAGTATTTTGATATGTTATTTATTAAAAATAAATAGTTATTGTAGAAGTTGAAGCGCATTAAACATATGCATGTTTGTTTTACAAAGCATATACTTGTTAATTTTAGCCAAACTTTAGACTAAGGTAAAAGTTTTTTAAATTCTTTATGATAAAAACTAAACTAAACTTACAAAACTACAGACCATTAGGAGAATTTTGATATGTTATTTTTTAAAAATAAATAGTTATTGCAGAAGTTGAAGCGCATTAAACACATGTCCGTTTGTTTTCTAAAGCCCGTAATAGTTAATTTTAGCCAAAATTTAGACTATTATAAAAGTTTTTTAAAGTCTTTATGATAAAAACAAAACTAAACTTACAAAACTACAGACCATTAGGAGTCTTTTGATATATTATTTATTAAAAATAAATAGTTATTGTAGAAGTTGAAGCGCATTAAACAAATGCATGTTTGTTTTACAAAGCACGTACTTGTTAATTTTAGCCAAACTTTAGACTAAGGTAAAAGTTTTTTGAATTCTTTATGATAAAAACAAAACTAAACTTACAAAACTACAGACCATTAGGAGTATTTTGATATGTTATTTATTAAAAATAAATAGTTGTTGTAGAAGTTGAAGCGCATTAAACACATGTCCGTTTGTTTTAACAAGCCCGTACTAGTTAATTTTAGCCTAATTTTAGACTATAATAAAAAATTTTTAAGGTCTTTATGATAAAAACAAAACTAAACTTACAAATCTACAGACCATTAGAAGTATTTTGATATGTTAATTATTAAAAATAAATAGTTATAATAGAAGTTGAAGCGCATTAAACATATGCATGTTTGTTTTACAAAGCACGTATTTGTTAATTTTAGCCAAACTTTAGACTTAGGTAAAAGTTTTTTAAATTCTTTATGATAAAAACAAAACTAAACTTACAAAACTACAGACTATTAGGAAAATTTTGATATGTTATTTATTAAAAATAAATACTTATTGTAGAAGTTTAAGCGCATTAAACACATGTGTGTTTGTTTTACAAAGCACGTATTTGTTAATTTTAGCAAAAGTTTAGACTATAATAAATAAATTTAAAGGTATTTATGATAAAAACAAAACTAAACTTACAAAACTACAGACCATAAGAAGTCTTTTGATATGTTATTTATTAAAAATAAATAGTTATTGTAGAAGTTGAAGCGCATTAAACATATGCATGTTTGTTTTACAAAGCCCGTACTAGTTAATTTTAGCCAAACTTTAGACTATAATAAAAGTTTTTTAAAGTCTTTATGATAAAAACAAAACTAAACTTACAAAACTACAGACCATTAGGAGTCTTTTGATATGTTATTTATTAAAAATAAATAGTTATTGTAGAAGTTAAAGCGCATGAAACACATGTCCGTTTGTTTTACAAAGCCCGTACTAGTTAATTTTAGCCAAACTTTAGACTATAATAAAAGTTTTTTAAAGTTTTTATGATAAAAACAATACTAAACTTACAAAACTACAGACCATTAGGAGTCTTTTGATATGTTTTTTATTAAAAATAAATAGTTATTGTAGAAGTTAAAGCGCATGAAACACATGTCCGTTTGTTTTACAAAGCCCGTACTAGTTAATTTTAGCCAAACTTTAGACTATAATAAAAGTTTTTTAAAGTCTTTATGATAAAAACAAAACTAAACTTACAAAACTACAGACCATTAGGAGTCTTTTGATATGTTATTTATTAAAAATAAATAGTTATTGTAGAAGTTGAAGCGCATTAAACACATGTGTGTTTGTTTTACAAAGCACGTACTTGTTAATTTTAGCCAAACTTTAGACTATAATAAAAAATTTTTAAGGTCTTTGTGATAAAAACAAAACTTAACTTACAAAACTACAGACCATTAGGAGTCTTTTAATATGTTATTTATTAAAATTATATTGTTATTGTAGAAGTTTAAGCGCATTAAACACATGTGTGTTCGTTTTATAAAGCACGTACTAGTTAATTTTAGCCAAAGTTTAGACTATAATAAAAAATCTTTAAGGTCTTTATGATAAAAACAAAACTAAACTTACAAAACTACAGACCATTAGGAGTATTTTGATACGTTATTTATAAAAAAAAAATACTTATTGTAAAAGTTGAAGCGCATTAAACACATGTGTGTTTGTTTTACAAAGCACGTATTAGATAATTTTAGCCAAAGTTTAGACTATAATAAAAAAATTTTAAGGTCTTTATGATAAAAACAAAACTAAACTTACAAAACTACAGACCATTAGGAGTCTTTTGATATGTTATTTATTAAAAATAAATAGTTATTGTAGAAGTTAAAGCGCAATAAACACATGTCCGTTTGTTTTACAAGGCCCGTACTAGTTAACTTTCGCCAAACTTTAGACTATAATAAAAGTTTTTTAAAGTCTTTATGATAAAAACAAAACTAAACTTACAAAACTACAGACCATTAGGAGTCTTTTGATATGTTATTTATTAAAAATAAATAGTTATTGTAGAAGTTGAAGCGCATTAAACACATGTGTGTTTGTTTTACAAAGCACGTATATGTTACATTTAGCCAAACTTTAGACTATAATAAAAAATTTTTAAGGTCTTTATGATAAAAACAAAACTAAACTTACAAAACTACAGACCATTAGGAGTCTTTTGACATGTTATTTATTTAAAATAAATAGTTATTGTAGAAGTTGAAGCGCATTAAACATATGCATGTTTGTTTTACAAAGCACGTACTTGTTAATTTTAGCCTAAATTTAGACTATAATAAAAGTTTTTTAATTCTTTATGATAAAAACAAAACTAAACTTACAAAACTACAGACCATTAGAAGTCTTTTGATATGTTATTTATTAAAAATAAATAGTTATTGTAGAAGTTGAAGCGCATTAAACATATGCATGTTTGTTTTACAAAGCACGTACTTGTTAATTTTAGCCAAACTTTAGACTAAGGTAAATGTTTTTAAAAGTCTTTATGATAAAAACAAAACTAAACTTACGAAACTACAGACCATTAGGAGTATTTTGATATGTTATTTATTAAAAATAAATAGTTATTGTAGAAGTTGAAGCGCATTAAACACATGTGTGTTTGTTTTACAAAGCACGTGTTTGTTAATTTTAGCCAAAGTTTAGACTATAATAAAAAATCTTTAAGGTCTTTATGATAAAAACAAAACTAAACTTACAAAACTACAGACCATTAGGAGTCATTTGATATGTTATTTATTAAAAATTAATAGTTATTGTAGAAGTTGAAGCGCATTAAACACATGCATGTTTGTTTTACAAAGCACGTACTTTTTAATTTTAGCCAAACTTTAGACTAAGGTAAAAGTTTTTAAATTCTTTATGATAAAAACAAAACTAAACTTACAAAACTACAGACCATTAGAAGTCTTTTGATATGTTATTTATTAAAAATAAATAGTTATTGTAGAAGTTGAAGCGCATTAAACACATGTCTGTTTGTTTTACAAAGCCCGTACTAGTTAATTTTAGCCAAACTTTAGACTAAACTAAAAGATTTTTAAAGTCTTTATGATAAAAACAATACTAAACTTACAAAACTACAGACCATTAGGAGTCTTTTGATATGTTATTTATTAAAAATAAATAGTTATTGTAGAAGTTGAAGCGCATTAAACACATGTCTGTTTGTTTTACAAAGCACGTATTTGTTAAATTTAGCCAAACTTTAGACTAAACTAAAAGTTTTTTAAATTCTTTATGATAAAAACAAAACTAAACTTACAAAACTACAGACCATTAGGAGTATTTTGATATGTTATTTATTAAAAATAAATAGTTATTGTAGAAGTTGAAGCGCATTAAACATATGCATGTTTGTTTTACAAAGCATATACTTGTTAATTTTAGCCAAACTTTAGACTAAGGTAAAAGTTTTTTAAATTCTTTATGATAAAAACAAAACTAAACTTACAAAACTACAGACCATTAGGAGAATTTTGATATGTTATTTTTTAAAAATAAATAGTTATTGTAGAAGTTGAAGCGCATTAAACACATGTCCGTTTGTTTTCTAAAGCCCGTAATAGTTAATTTTAGCCAAAATTTAGACTATTATAAAAGTTTTTTAAAGTCTTTATGATAAAAACAAAACTAAACTTACAAAACTACAGACCATTAGGAGTCTTTTGATATATTATTTATTAAAAATAAATAGTTATTGTAGAAGTTGAAGCGCATTAAACAAATGCATGTTTGTTTTACAATGCACGTACTTGTTAATTTTAGCCAAACTTTAGACTAAGGTAAAAGTTTTTTGAATTCTTTATGATAAAAACAAAACTAAACTTACAAAACTACAGACCATTAGGAGTATTTTGTTATGTTATTTTTTAAAAATAAATAGTTGTTGTAGAAGTTGAAGCGCATTAAACACATGTCCGTTTGTTTTACAAAGCCCGTACTAGTTAATTTTAGCCTAATTTTAGACTATAATAAAAAATTTTTAAGGTCTTTATGATAAAAACAAAACTAAACTTACAAATCTACAGACCATTAGAAGTATTTTGATATGTTATTTATTAAAAATAAATAGTTATAATAGAAGTTGAAGCGCATTAAACATATGCATGTTTGTTTTACAAAGCACGTATTTGTTAATTTTAGCCAAACTTTAGACTTAGGTAAAAGTTTTTTAAATTCTTTATGATAAAAACAAAACTAAACTTACAAAACTACAGACTATTAGGAATATTTTGATATGTTATTTATTAAAAATAAATACTTATTGTAGAAGTTTAAGCGCATTAAACACATGTGTGTTTGTTTTACAAAGCACGTATTTGTTAATTTTAGCAAAAGTTTAGACTATAATAAATAAATTTAAAGGTATTTATGATAAAAACAAAACTAAACTTACAAAACTACAGACCATAAGAAGTCTTTTGATATGTTATTTATTAAAAATAAATAGTTATTGTAGAAGTTGAAGCGCATTAAACATATGCATGTTTGTTTTACAAAGCATATACTTGTTAATTTTAGCCAAACTTTAGACTAAGGTAAAAGTTTTTTAAATTCTTTATGATAAAAACAAAACTAAATTTACAAAACTACAGACCATTAGGAGTCTTTTGATATGTTTTTTATGAAAAATAAATAGTTATTGTAGAAGTTAAAGCGCATGAAACACATGTCCGTTTGTTTTACAAAGCCCGTACTAGTTAATTTTAGCCAAACTTTAGACTATAATAAAAGTTTTTTAAAGTTTTTATGATAAAAACAATACTAAACTTACAAAACTACAGACCATTAGGAGTCTTTTGATATGTTTTTTATTAAAAATAAATAGTTATTGTAGAAGTTAAAGCGCATGAAACACATGTCCGTTTGTTTTACAAAGCCCGTACTAGTTAATTTTAGCCAAACTTTAGACTATAATAAAAGTTTTTTAAAGTCTTTATGATAAAAACAAAACTAAACTTACAAAACTACAGACCATTAGGAGTCTTTTGATATGTTATTTATTAAAAATAAATAGTTATTGTAGAAGTTGAAGCGCATTAAACACATGTGTGTTTGTTTTACAAAGCACGTACTTGTTAATTTTAGCCAAACTTTAGACTATAATAAAAAAATTTTAAGGTCTTTGTGATAAAAACAAAACTTAACTTACAAAACTACAGACCATTAGGAGTCTTTTAATATGTTATTTATTAAAATTATATTGTTATTGTAGAAGTTAAACGCATTAAACACATGTGTGTTCGTTTTATAAAGCACGTACTAGTTAATTTTAGCCAAAGTTTAGACTATAATAAAAAATCTTTAAGGTCTTTATGATAAAAACAAAACTAAACTTACAAAACTACAGACCATTAGGAGTATTTTGATACGTTATTTATAAAAAAAAATACTTATTGTAAAAGTTGAAGCGCATTAAACACATGTGTGTTTGTTTTACAAAGCACGTATTAGATAATTTTAGCCAAAGTTTAGACTATAATAAAAAATTTTTAAGGTCTTTATGATAAAAACAAAACTAAACTTACAAAACTACAGACCATTAGGAGTCTTTTGATATGTTATTTATTAAAAATAAATAGTTATTGTAGAAGTTAAAGCGCAATAAACACATGTCCGTTTGTTTTACAAGGCCCGTACTAGTTAAATTTCGCCAAACTTTAGACTATAATAAAAGTTTTTTAAAGTCTTTATGATAAAAACAAAACTAAACTTTTAAAACTACAGACCATTAGGAGTCTTTTGATATGTTATTTATTAAAAATAAATAGTTATTGTAGAAGTTGAAGCGCATTAAACACATGTGTGTTTGTTTTACAAAGCACGTACTTGTTAATTTTAGCCAAAGTTTAGACTAAACTAAAAGTTTTTTAAATTCTTTATGAAAAAAACAAAACTAAACTTACAAAACTAAACACCATTAGGAGTCTTTTGATATGTTATTTATTAAAAATAAGTAGTTATTGTAGAAGTTGAAGCGCATTAAACACATGTGCGTTTGTTTTACAAAGCCCGTACTAGTTAATTTTAGCCAAAATTTAGACTATAATAAAAGTTTTTTAAAGTCATTATGATAAAAACAAAACTAAACTTACAAAACTACAGACCATTAGGAGTATTTTGATATGTTATTTATTAAAAATAAATAGTTATTGTAGAAGTTGGAGGGCATTAAACACATTTCCGTTTGTTTTACAAAGCCCGTACTAGTTAATTTTAGCCAAACTTTAGACTATAATAAAAGTTTTTTAAAGTCTTTATGATAAAAACAAAACTAAACTTACAAAACTACAGACCATTAGAAGTCTTTTAATATGTTATTTATTAAAAATAAATAGTTATTGTAGAAGTTGAAGCGCATTAAACATACGCATGTTTGTTTTACAAAGCACGTACTTGTTAATTTTAGCCTAAATTTAGACTATAATAAAAGTTTTTTAATTCTTTATGATAAAAACAAAACTAAACTTACAAAACTACAGACCATTAGAAGTCTTTTGATATGTTATTTATTAAAAATAAATAGTTATTGTAGAAGTTGAAGCGCATTAAACATATGCATGTTTGTTTTACAAAGCACGTACTTGTTAATTTTAGCCAAACTTTAGACTAAGGTAAAAGTTTTTTAAAGTCTTTATGATAAGAACAAAACTAAACTTACGAAACTACAGACCATTAGGAGTATTTTGATATGTTATTTATTAAAAATAAATAGTTATTGTAGAAGTTGAAGCGCATTAAACACATGTGTGTTTGTTTTACAAAGCACGTGTTTGTTAATTTTAGCCAAAGTTTAGACTATAATAAAAAAAATTTTAAGGTCTTTATGATAAAAACAAAACTAAACTTACAAAACTACAGACCATTAGGAGTCATTTGATATGTTATTTATTAAAAATTAATAGTTATTGTAGAAGTTGAAGCGCATTAAACACATGCATGTTTGTTTTACAAAGCACGTACTTTTTAATTTTAGCCAAACTTTAGACTAAGGTAAAAGTTTTTGAAATTCTGTATGATAAAAACAAAACTAAACTTACAAAACTACAGACCATTAGAAGTCTTTTGAAATGTTATTTATTAAAAATAAATAGTTATTGTAGAAGTTGAAGCGCATTAAACACATGTCTGTTTGTTTTACAAAGCCCGTACTAGTTAATTTTAGCCAAACTTTAGACTAAACTAAAAGATTTTTAAAGTCTTTATGATAAAAACAATACTAAACTTACAAAACTACAGACCATTAGGAGTCTTTTGATATGTTTATTATTAAAAATAAATACATATTGTAGAAGTTGAACCGCATTAAACACATGTCTGTTTGTTTTACAAAGCACGTATTTGTTAAATTTAGCCAAACTTTAGACTAAACTAAAAGTTTTTTAAATTCTTTATGATAAAAACAAAACTAAACTTACAAAACTACAGACCATTAGGAGTATTTTGATATGTTATTTATTAAAAATAAATAGTTATTGTAGAAGTTGAAGCGCATTAAACATATGCATGTTTGTTTTACAAAGCATATACTTGTTAATTTTAGCCAAACTTTAGACTAAGGTAAAAGTTTTTTAAATTCTTTATGATAAAAACAAAACTAAACTTACAAAACTACAGACCATTAGGAGAATTTTGATATGTTATTTTTTAAAAATAAATAGTTATTGTAGAAGTTGAAGCGCATTAAACACATGTCCGTTTGTTTTCTAAAGCCCGTACTAGTTAAATTTAGCGAAAATTTAGACTATTATAAAAGTTTTTTAAAGTCTTTATGATAAAAACAAAACTAAACTTACAAAACTACAGACCATTAGGAGTCTTTTGATATATTATTTATTAAAAATAAATAGTTATTGTAGAAGTTGAAGCGCATTAAACAAATGCATGTTTGTTTTACAAAGCACGTACTTATTAATTTTAGCCAAACTTTAGACTAAGGTAAAAGTTTTTTAAATTCTTTATGATAAAAACAAAACTAAACTTACAAAACTACAGACCATTAGGAGTATTTTGATATGTTATTTATTAAAAATAAATAGTTGTTGTAGAAGTTGAAGCGCATTAAACACATGTCCGTTTGTTTTACAAAGCCCGTACTAGTTAATTTTAGCCTAATTTTAGACTATAATAAAAAATTTTTAAGGTCTTTATGATAAAAAAAAAACTAAACTTACAAATCTACAGACCATTAGAAGTATTTTGATATGTTATTTATTAAAAATAAATAGTTATTATAGAAGTTGAAGCGCATTAAACATATGCATGTTTGTTTTACAAGGCACGTATTTGTTAATTTTAGCCAAACTTTAGACTTAGGTAAAAGTTTTTTAAATTCTTTATGATAAAAACAAAACTAAACTTACAAAACTACAGACTATTAGGAATATTTTGATATGTTATTTATTAAAAATAAATACTTATTGTAGAAGTTTAAGCGCATTAAACACATGTGTGTTTGTTTTACAAAGCACGTATTTGTTAATTTTAGCAAAAGTTTAAACTATAATAAACAAATTTAAAGGTATTTATGATAAAAACAAAGCTAAACTTACAAAACTACAGACCATTAGAAGTCTTTTGATATGTTATTTATTAAAAATAAATAGTTATTGTAGAAGTTGAAGCGCATTAAACATATGCATGTTTGTTTTACAAAGCATATACTTGTTAATTTTAGCCAAACTTTAGACTAAGGTAAAGGTTTTTTAAATACTTTATGATAAAAACAAAACTAAATTTACAAAACTACAGACCATTAGGAGTCTTTTGATATGTTTTTTTTTAAATGTCAATGTATAATCCATACGTTTTAGCACTCTAACACAAACAATTCTTGACTAAAACAGTTAAAACTTTGCAAATATGTTGTTTAATGTATTGGCTACGACACGCTATTTTTATTTTTGCTTAAAATTGTTTAGAAAAAATTTTACAGTCTTCTGAACTTTTTACATTAAAAAACACCTATGCTTGCTTTCGTCAATGTATAATCCATACGTTTTAGCACTCTTACACAAACAATTCTTGACTAAAACAGTTAAAACTTTGCAAATATGTTGTTTAATGTATTGTCTACGACAAGCTTTTTTTATTTTTGCTTAAAATTGTTTAGAAAAAATTTTACAGTCTTCTGAACTTTTTACTAGTCAATGTATAATCCATACGTTTTAGCACTCTTACACAAACAATTCTTGACTAAAACAGTTAAAACTTTGCAAATATGTTGTTTAATGTATTGGCTACGACACGATTTTTTTATTTTTGCTTAAAATTGTTTAGAAAAAATTTTACAGTCTTCTTAACTTTTTACATTAAAAAACACCTATGCTTGCTTTCGTCAATGTATAATCCATACGTTTTAGCACTCTTACACAAACAATTCTTGACTAAAACAGTTAAAACTTTGCAAATATGTTGTTTAATGTATTGGCTACGACACGCATTTTTTATTTTTGCTTAAAATTGTTTAGAAAAATTTTTACAGTCTTCTGAACTTTTTACTAGTCAATGTATAATCCATACGTTTTAGCACTCTTACACAAACAATTCTTGACTAAAACAGTTAAAACTTTGCAAATATGTTGTTTAATGTATTGGCTACGACACGCTTTTTTTATTTTTGCTTAAAATTCTTAGAAAAAATTTTACAGTCTTCTGAACTTTTTACTAGTCAATTTATAATCCATACGTTTTAGCACTCTTACACAAACAATTCTTGACTAAAACAGTTAAAACTTTGCAAATATGTTGTTTAATGTATTGGCTACGACACGCTTTTTTTATTTTTGTTTAAAATTGTTTAGAAAAAATTTTACATTCTTCTGAACTTTTTACATTAAAAAACACCTATGCTTGCTTTCGTCAATGTATAATCCATACGTTTTAGCACTCTTACACAAACAATTCTTGACTAAAACAGTTAAAACTTTGCAAATATGTTGTTTAATGTATTGGCTACGACACGCTTTTTTTATTTTTGCTTAAAATTGTTTAGAAAAAATTTTACAGTCTTCTGAACTTTTTACAGTAAAAAACACCTATGCTTGCTTTCGTCAATGTATAATCCATTAGTTTTAGCACTCTTACACAAACAATTCTTGACTAAAACAGTTAAAACTTTGCAAATATGTTGTTTAATGTATTGGCTACGACACGCTTTTTTTATTTTTGCTTAAAATTGTTTAGAAAAAATTTTACGGTCTTCTGAACTTTTTATATTAAAAAACACCTATGCTTGCTTTCGTCAATGTAAAATCCATACGTTTTAGCACTCTTACACAAACAATTCTTGACTAAAACAGTTAAAACTTTGCAAATATGTTGTTTAATTTATTGGCTACGACACGATTTTTTTATTTTTGCTTAAAATTGTTTATAAAAAATTTTACAGTCTTCTGAACTTTTTACTAGTCAATGTATAATCCATACGTTTTAGCACTCTTACACAAACAATTCTTGACTAAAACAGTTAAAACTTTGCAAATATGTTGTTTAATGTATTGGCTACGTCATGCTTTTTTTATTTTTGCTTAAAATTGTTTAGAAAAAATTTTACAGTCTTCTGAACTTTTTACGTTAAAAAACACCTATGCTTGCTTTCGTCAATGTATAATCCATACGTTTTAGCACTCTTACACAAACAATTCTTGACTAAAACAGTTAAAACTTTGCAAATATATTGTTTAATGTATTGGCTACGACAGCCTTTTTTTATTTTTGCTTAAAATTGTTTAGAAAAAATTTTACAGTCTTCTGAACTTTTTACATTAAAAAACACCTATGCTTGTTTTCGTCAATGTATAATCCATACGTTTTAGCACTCTTACACAAACAATTCTTGACTAAAACAGTTAAAACTTTGCAAATATGTTGTTTAATGTATTGGCTACGACACGCTTTTTTTATTTTTGCTTAAAATTGTTTAGAAAAAACTTTACAGTCTTCTGAACTTTTTACTAGTCAATATATAATCCATACGTTTTAGCACTCTTACACAAACAATTCTTGACTAAAACAGTTAAAACTTTGCAAATATGTTGTTTAATGTATTGGCTACGACACGCTATTTTTATTTTTGCTTAAAATTGTTTAGAAAAATTTTTACAGTCTTCTGAACTTTTTACTAGTCAATGTATAATCCATACGTTTTAGCACTCTTACACAAACAATTCTTGACTAAAACAGTTAAAACTTTGCAAATATGTTGTTTAATGTATTGGCTACGACACGCTTTTTTTATTTTTGCTTAAAATTGTTTAGAAAAAATTTTACGGTCTTCTGAACTTTTTGCATTAAAAAACACCTATGCTTGCTTTCGTCAATGTATAATCCATACGTTTTAGCACTCTTACACAAACAATTCTTGACTAAAACAGTTAAAACTTTGCAAATATGTTGTTTAATGTATTGGCTACGACACACTTTTTTTATTTTTGCTTAAAATTTTTTAGAAAAAATTTTACGGTCTTCTGAACTTTTTACATTAAAAACACCTATGCTTGCTTTCGTTAATGTATAATCCATACGTTTTAGCACTCTTACACAAACAATTCTTGACTAAAACAGTTAAAACTTTGCAAATATGTTGTTTAATGTATTAGCTACGACACGCTTTTTTTATTTTTGCTTAAAATTGTTTAGAAAAAATTTTACTGTCTTCTGAACTTTTTATTAGTCAATGTGTAATCCATACGTTTTAGCACTCTTACACAAACAATTCTTGACTAAAACAGTTAAAACTTTGCAAATATGTTGTTTAATGTATTGGCTACGACACGCTTTTTTTATTTTTGCTTAAAATTGTTTAGAAAAAATTTTACAGTCTTCTGAACTTTTTACATTAAAAAACACCTATGCTTGCTTTCGTCAATGTATAATCCATACGTTTTAGCACTCTTACACAAACAATTCTAGACTAAAACAGTTAAAACTTTGCAAATATGTTGTTTAATGTATTGGCTACGACACGCTTTTTTTATTTTTGCTTAAAATTGTTTAGAAAAAACTTTACAGTCTTCTGAACTTTTTACTAGTCAATGTATAATCCATACGTTTTAGCACTCTTACACAAACAATTCTTGACTAAAACAGTTAAAACTTTGCAAATATGTTGTTTAATGTATTGGCTACGACACGCTATTTTTATTTTTGCTTAAAATTGTTTAGAAAAATTTTTACAGTCTTCTGAACTTTTTACTAGTCAATGTATAATCCATACGTTTTAGCACTCTTACACAAACAATTCTTGACTAAAACAGTTAAAACTTTGCAAATATGTTGTTTAATGTATTGGCTACGACACACTTTTTTTATTTTTGCTTAAAATTGTTTAGAAAAAATTTTACAGTCTTCTGAACTTTTTACATTAAAAAACACCTATGCTTGCTTTCGTCAATGTATAATCCATACGTTTTAGCACTCTTACACAAACAATTCTTGACTAAAACAGTTAAAACTTTGCAAATATGTTGTTTAATGTATTGTCTACGACAAGCTTTTTTTATTTTTGCTTAAAATTGTTTAGAAAAAATTTTACAGTCTTCTGAACTTTTTACTAGTCAATGTATAATCCATACGTTTTAGCACTCTTACACAAACAATTCTTGACTAAAACAGTTAAAACTTTGCAAATATGTTGTTTAATGTATTGGCTACGACACGCTTTTTTTATTTTTGCTTAAAATTGTTTAGAAAAAATTTTACAGTCTTCTTAACTTTTTACATTAAAAAACACCTATGCTTGCTTTCGTCAATGTATAATCCATACGTTTTAGCACTCTTACACAAACAATTCTTGACTAAAACAGTTAAAACTTTGCAAATATGTTGTTTAATGTATTGGCTACGACACGCATTTTTTATTTTTGCTTAAAATTGTTTAGAAAAATTTTTACAGTCTTCTGAACTTTTTACTAGTCAATGTATAATCCATACGTTTTAGCACTCTTACACAAACAATTCTTGACTAAAACAGTTAAAACTTTGCAAATATGTTGTTTAATGTATTGGCTACGACACGCTTTTTTTATTTTTGCTTAAAATTCTTAGAAAAAATTTTACAGTCTTCTGAACTTTTTACTAGTCAATTTATAATCCATACGTTTTAGCACTCTTACACAAACAATTCTTGACTAAAACAGTTAAAACTTTGCAAATATGTTGTTTAATGTATTGGCTACGACACGCTTTTTTTATTTTTGTTTAAAATTGTTTAGAAAAAATTTTACATTCTTCTGAACTTTTTACATTAAAAAACACCTATGCTTGCTTTCGTCAATGTATAATCCATACGTTTTAGCACTCTTACACAAACAATTCTTGACTAAAACAGTTAAAACTTTGCAAATATGTTGTTTAATGTATTGGCTACGACACGCTTTTTTTATTTTTGCTTAAAATTGTTTAGAAAAAATTTTACAGTCTTCTGAACTTTTTACAGTAAAAAACACCTATGCTTGCTTTCGTCAATGTATAATCCATACGTTTTAGCACTCTTACACAAACAATTCTTGACTAAAACAGTTAAAACTTTGCAAATATGTTGTTTAATGTATTGGCTACGACACGCTTTTTTTATTTTTGCTTAAAATTGTTTAGAAAAAATTTTACGGTCTTCTGAACTTTTTATATTAAAAAACAACTATGCTTGCTTTCGTCAATGTAAAATCCATACGTTTTAGCACTCTTACACAAACAATTCTTGACTAAAACAGTTAAAACTTTGCAAATATGTTGTTTAATTTATTGGCTACGACACGATTTTTTTATTTTTGCTTAAAATTGTTTATAAAAAATTTTACAGTCTTCTGAACTTTTTACTAGTCAATGTATAATCCATACGTTTTAGCACTCTTACACAAACAATTCTTGACTAAAACAGTTAAAACTTTGCAAATATGTTGTTTAATGTATTGGCTACGTCATGCTTTTTTTATTTTTGCTTAAAATTGTTTATAAAAAATTTTACAGTCTTCTGAACTTTTTACGTTAAAAAACACCTATGCTTGCTTTCGTCAATGTATAATCCATACGTTTTAGCACTCTTACACAAACAATTCTTGACTAAAACAGTTAAAACTTTGCAAATATATTGTTTAATGTATTGGCTACGACAGCCTTTTTTTATTTTTGCTTAAAATTGTTTAGAAAAAATTTTACAGTCTTCTGAACTTTTTACATTAAAAAACACCTATGCTTGTTTTCGTCAATGTATAATCCATACGTTTTAGCACTCTTACACAAACAATTCTTGACTAAAACAGTTAAAACTTTGCAAATATGTTGTTTAATGTATTGGCTACGACACGCTTTTTTTATTTTTGCTTAAAATTGTTTAGAAAAAACTTTACAGTCTTCTGAACTTTTTACTAGTCAATGTATAATCCATACGTTTTAGCACTCTTACACAAACAATTCTTGACTAAAACAGTTAAAACTTTGCAAATATGTTGTTTAATGTATTGGCTACGACACGCTATTTTTATTTTTGCTTAAAATTGTTTAGAAAAATTTTTACAGTCTTCTGAACTTTTTACTAGTCAATGTATAATCCATACGTTTTAGCACTCTTACACAAACAATTCTTGACTAAAACAGTTAAAACTTTGCAAATATGTTGTTTAATGTATTGGCTACGACACACTTTTTTTATTTTTGCTTAAAATTGTTTAGAAAAAATTTTACAGTCTTCTGAACTTTTTACATTAAAAAACACCTATGCTTGCTTTCGTCAATGTATAATCCATACGTTTTAGCACTCTTACACAAACAGTTCTTGACTAAAACAGTTAAAACTTTGCAAATATGTTGTTTAATGTATTGGCTACGACACGCTTTTTTTATTTTTGCTTAAAATTGTTTAGAAAAAATTTTACGGTCTTCTGAACTTTTTGCATTAAAAAACACCTATGCTTGCTTTCGTCAATGTATAATCCATACGTTTTAGCACTCTTACACAAACAATTCTTGACTAAAACAGTTAAAACTTTGCAAATATGTTGTTTAATGTATTGGCTACGACACACTTTTTTTATTTTTGCTTAAAATTGTTTAGAAAAAATTTTACGGTCTTCTGAACTTTTTACATTAAAAACACCTATGCTTGCTTTCGTCAATGTATAATCCATACGTTTTAGCACTCTTACACAAACAATTCTTGACTAAAACAGTTAAAACTTTGCAAATATGTTGTTTAATGTATTAGCTACGACACGCTTTTTTTATTTTTGCTTAAAATTGTTTAGAAAAAATTTTACAGTCTTCTGAACTTTTTATTAGTCAATGTATAATCCATACGTTTTAGCACTCTTACACAAACAATTCTTGACTAAAACAGTTAAAACTTTGCAAATATGTTGTTTAATGTATTGGCTACGACACGCTTTTTTTATTTTTGCTTAAAATTGTTTAGAAAAAATTTTACAGTCTTCTGAACTTTTTACATTAAAAAACACCTATGCTTGCTTTCGTCAATGTATAATCCATACGTTTTAGCACTCTTACACAAACAATTCTAGACTAAAACAGTTAAAACTTTGCAAATATGTTGTTTAATGTATTGGCTACGACACGCTTTTTTTATTTTTGCTTAAAATTGTTTAGAAAAAACTTTACAGTCTTCTGAACTTTTTACTAGTCAATGTATAATCCATACGTTTTAGCACTCTTACACAAACAATTCTTGACTAAAACAGTTAAAACTTTGCAAATATGTTGTTTAATGTATTGGCTACGACACGCTATTTTTATTTTTGCTTAAAATTGTTTAGAAAAATTTTTACAGTCTTCTGAACTTTTTACTAGTCAATGTATAATCCATACGTTTTAGCACTCTTACACAAACAATTCTTGACTAAAACAGTTAAAACTTTGCAAATATGTTGTTTAATGTATTGGCTACGACACACTTTTTTTATTTTTGCTTAAAATTGTTTAGAAAAAATTTTACAGTCTTCTGAACTTTTTACATTAAAAAACACCTATGCTTGCTTTCGTCAATGTATAATCCATACGTTTTAGCACTCTTACACAAACAGTTCTTGACTAAAACAGTTAAAACTTTGCAAATATGTTGTTTAATGTATTGGCTACGACACGCTTTTTTTATTTTTGCTTAAAATTGTTTAGAAAAAACTTTACAGTCTTCTGAACTTTTTACTAGTCAATGTATAATCCATACGTTTTAGCACTCTTACACAAACAATTCTTGACTAAAACAGTTAAAACTTTGCAAATATGTTGTTTAATGTATTGGCTACGACACGCTATTTTTATTTTTGCTTAAAATTGTTTAGAAAAATTTTTACAGTCTTCTGAACTTTTTACTAGTCAATGTATAATCCATACGTTTTAGCACTCTTACACAAAAAATTCTTGACTAAAACAGTTAAAACTTTGCAAATATGTTGTTTAATGTATTGGCTACGACACACTTTTTTTATTTTTGCTTAAAATTGTTTAGAAAAAATTTTACAGTCTTCTGAACTTTTTACATTAAAAAACACCTATGCTTGCTTTCGTCAATGTATAATCCATACGTTTTAGCACTCTTACACAAACAGTTCTTGACTAAAACAGTTAAAACTTTGCAAATATGTTGTTTAATGTATTGGCTACGACACGCTTTTTTTATTTTTGCTTAAAATTGTTTAGAAAAAATTTTACGGTCTTCTGAACTTTTTGCATTAAAAAACACCTATGCTTGCTTTCGTCAATGTATAATCCATACGTTTTAGCACTCTTACACAAACAATTCTTGACTAAAACAGTTAAAACTTTGCAAATATGTTGTTTAATGTATTGGCTACGACACACTTTTTTTATTTTTGCTTAAAATTGTTTAGAAAAAATTTTACAGTCTTCTGAACTTTTTACATTAAAAAACACCTATGCTTGCTTTCGTCAATGTATAATCCATACGTTTTAGCACTCTTATACAAACAGTTCTTGACTAAAACAGTTAAAACTTTGCAAATATGTTGTTTAATGTATTGGCTACGACACGCTTTTTTTATTTTTGCTTAAAATTGTTTAGAAAAAATTTTACGGTCTTCTGAACTTTTTGCATTAAAACCACCTATGCTTGCTTTCGTCAATGTATAATCCATACGTTTTAGCACTCTTACACAAACAATTCTTGACTAAAACAGTTAAAACTTTGCAAATATGTTGTTTAATGTATTGGCTACAACACACTTTTTTTATTTTTGCTTAAAATTGTTTAGAAAAAATTTTACGGTCTTCTGAACTTTTTACATTAAAAACACCTATGCTTGCTTTCGTCAATGTATAATCCATACGTTTTAGCACTCTTACACAAACAATTCTTGACTAAAACAGTTAAAACTTTGCAAATATGTTGTTTAATGTATTAGCTACGACACGCTTTTTTTATTTTTGCTTAAAATTGTTTAGAAAAAATTTTACAGTCTTCTGAACTTTTTATTAGTCAATGTATAATCCATACGTTTTAGCACTCTTACACAAACAATTCTTGACTAAAACAGTTAAAACTTTGCAAATATGTTGTTTAATGTATTGGCTACGACACGCTTTTTTTATTTTTGCTTAAAATTGTTTAGAAAAAATTTTACAGTCTTCTGAACTTTTTACATTAAAAAACACCTATGCTTGCTTTCGTCAATGTATAATCCATACGTTTTAGCACTCTTACACAAACAATTCTAGACTAAAACAGTTAAAACTTTGCAAATATGTTGTTTAATGTATTGGCTACGACACGCTTTTTTTATTTTTGCTTAAAATTGTTTAGAAAAAATTTTACAGTCTTCTGAACTTTTTACTAGTCAATGTATAATCCATACGTTTTAGCACTCTTACACAAACAATTCTTGACTAAAACAGTTAAAACTTTGCAAATATGTTGTTTTATGTATTGGCTACGACACGCTTTTTTTATTTTCGCTTAAAATTGTTTAGAAAAAATTTTACAGACTTCTGAACTTTTTACATTAAAAAACACCTATGCTTGCTTTCGTCAATGTATAATCCATACGTTTTAGCACTCTTACACAAACAATTCTTGACTAAAACAGTTAAAACTTTGCAAATATGTTGTTTAATGTATTGGCTACGACACGCTTTTTTTATTTTTGCTTAAAATTGTTTAGAAAAAATTTTACAGTCTTCTGAACTTTTTACATTAAAAAAACACCTATGCTTGCTTTCGTCAATGTATAATCCATACGTTTTAGCACTCTTACACAAACAATTCTTGACTAAAACAGTTAAAACTTTGCAAATATGTTGTTTAATGTATTGGCTACGAAACGCTTTTTTTATTTTTGCTTAAAATTGTTTAGAAAAAATTTTACAGTCTTCTGAACTTTTTACTAGTCAATGTATAATCCATACGTTTTAGCACTCTTACACAAACAATTCTTGACTAAAACAGTTAAAACCTTGCAAATATGTTGTTTAATGTATTGGCTACGACACGCTTTTTTATTTTTGCTTAAAATTGTTTAGAAAAAATTTTACAGTCTTCTGAACTTTTTACTAGTCAATGTATAATCCATACGTTTTAGCACTCTTACACAAACAATTCTTGACTAAAACAGTTAAAACTTTGCAAATATGTTGTTTAATGTATTGGCTACGACACGCTTTTTTATTTTTGCTTAAAATTGTTTAGAAAAAATTTTACATTCTTCTGAACTTTTTACATTAAAAAACACCTATGCTTGCTTTCGTCAATGTATAATCCATACGTTTTAGCACTCTTACACAAACAATTCTTGACTAAAACAGTTAAAACTTTGCAAATATGTTGTTTAATGTATTGGCTACGACACGCTTTTTTTACTTTTGCTTAAAATTGTTTAGAAAAAATTTTACAGTCTTCTGAACTTTTTACATTAAAAAACACCTATGCTTGCTTTCGTCAATGTATAATCCATACGTTTTAGCACTCTTACACAAACAATTCTTGACTAAAACAGTTAAAACTTTGCAAATATGTTGTTTAATGTATTGGCTACGACATGCTATTTTTATTTTTGCTTAAAATTGTTTAGAAAAAATTTTACAGTCTTCTGAACTTTTTACTAGTCAATGTATAATCCATACGTTTTAGCACTCTTACACAAACAATTCTTGACTAAAACAGTTAAAACTTTGCAAATATGTTGTTTAATGTATTGGCTACGACACGCTTTTTTTATTTTTGCTTAAAATTGTTTAGAAAAAATTTTACAGTCTTCTGAACTTTTTACTAGTCAATGTATAATCCATACGTTTTAGCACGCTTACACAAACAATTCTTGACTAAAACAGTTAAAACTTTGCAAATATGCTGTTTAATGTATTGGCTACGACACGCTTTTTTTATTTTTGCTTAAAATTGTTTAGAAAAAATTTTACAGTCTTCTGAACTTTTTACATTAAAAAACACCTATGCTTGCTTTCGTCAATGTATAATCCATACGTTTTAGCACTCTTACACAAACAATTCTTGACTAAAACAGTTAAAACTTTGCAAATATGTTGTTTAATGTATTGGCTACGACACGCTTTTTTTATTTTTGCTTAAAATTGTTTAGAAAAAATTTTACAGTCTTCTGAACTTTTTACATTAAAAAACACCTATGCTTGCTTTCGTAAATGTATAATCCATACGTTTTAGCACTCTTACACAAACAATTCTAGACTAAAACAGTTAAAACTTTGCAAATATGTTGTTTAATGTATTGGCTACGACACGCTATTTTTATTTTTGCTTAAAATTGTTTAGAAAAAATTTTACAGTCTTCTGAACTTTTTACTAGTCAATGTATAATCCATACGTTTTAGCACTCTTACACAAACAATTCTTGACTAAAACAGTTAAAACCTTGCAAATATGTTGTTTAATGTATTGGCTACGACACGCTTTTTTATTTTTGCTTAAAATTGTTTAGAAAAAATTTTACAGTCTTCTGAACTTTTTACTAGTCAATGTATAATCCATACGTTTTAGCACTCTTACACAAACAATTATTGACTAAAACAGTTAAAACTTTGCAAATATGTTGTTTAATGTATTGGCTACGACACGCTTTTTTATTTTTGCTTAAAATTGTTTAGAAAAAATTTTACATTCTTCTGAACTTTTTACATTAAAAAACACCTATGCTTGCTTTCGTCAATGTATAATCCATACGTTTTAGCACTCTTACACAAACAATTCTTGACTAAAACAGTTAAAACTTTGCAAATATGTTGTTTAATGTATTGGCTACGACACGCTTTTTTTATTTTTGCTTAAAATTGTTTAGAAAAAATTTTACAGTCTTCTGAACTTTTTACATTAAAAAACACCTATGCTTGCTTTCGTCAATGTATAATCCATACGTTTTAGCACTCTTACACAAACAATTCTTGACTAAAACAGTTAAAACTTTGCAAATATGTTGTTTAATGTATTGGCTACGACACGCTATTTTTATTTTTGCTTAAAATTGTTTAGAAAAAATTTTAGGGTCTTCTGAACTTTTTACTAGTCAATGTATAATCCATACGTTTTAGCACTCTTACACAAACAATTCTTGACTAAAACAGTTAAAACTTTGCAAATATGTTGTTTAATGTATTGGCTACGACACGCTTTTTTTTATTTTTGCTTAAAATTGTTTAGAAAAAATTTTACAGTCTTCTGAACTTTTTACTAGTCAATGTATAATCCATACGTTTTAGCACGCTTACACAAACAATTCTTGACTAAAACAGTTAAAACTTTGCAAATATGCTGTTTAATGTATTGGCTACGACACGCTTTTTTTATTTTTGCTTAAAATTGTTTAGAAAAAATTTTACAGTCTTCTGAACTTTTTACATTAAAAAACACCTATGCTTGCTTTCGTCAATGTATAATCCATACGTTTTAGCACTCTTACACAAACAATTCTTGACTAAAATAGTTTAAACTTTGCAAATATGTTGTTTAATGTATTGGCTACGACACGCTTTTTTTATTTTTGCTTAAAATTGTTTAGAAAAAATTTTACGGTCTTCTGAACTTTTTACATTAAAAAACACCTATGCTTGCTTTCGTCAATGTATAATCCATACGTTTTAGCACTCTTACACAAACAATTCTTGACTAAAACAGTTAAAACTTTGCAAATATGTTGTTTAATGTATTGGCTACGACACGCTTTTTTGATTTTTGCTTAAAATTGTTTAGAAAAAATTTTACAGTCTTCTGAACTTTTTACTAGTCAATGTATAATCCATACGTTTTAGCACTCTTACACAAACAATTCTTGACTAAAACAGTTAAAACTTTGCAAATATGTTGTTTAATGTATTGGCTATGTCACGCTTTTTTTATTTTTGCTTAAAATTGTTTAGAAAAAATTTTACAGTCTTCTGAACTTTTTACATTAAAAAACACCTATGCTAGCTTTCGTCAATGTATATTCCATACGTTTTAGCACTCTTACACAAACAATTCTTGACTAAAACAGTTAAAACTTTGCAAATATGGTGTTTAATGTATTGGCTACGACACGCTTTTTTTATTTTTGCTTAAAATTGTTTAGAAAAAATTTTACAGTCTTCTGAACTTTTAACATTAAAAAACACCTATGCTTGCTTTCGTCAATGTATAATCCATACGTTTTAGCACTCTTACACAAACAATTTTTGACTAAAACAGTTAAAACTTTGCAAATATGTTGTTTAATGTATTGGCTACGACACGCTATTTTTATTTTTGCTTAAAATTGTTTAGAAAAAATTTTACAGTCTTCTGAACTTTTTACATTAAAAAACACCTATGCTAGCTTTCGTCAATGTATAATCCATACGTTTTAGCACTCTTACACAAACAATTCTTGACTAAAACAGTTAAAACTTTGCAAATATGTTGTTTAATGTATTGGCTGCGACACGCTTTTTTTATTTTTGCTTAAATTTGTTTAGAAAAAATTTTACAGTCTTCTGAACTTTTTACATTAAAAAACACCTATGCTTGCTTTCGTCAATGTATAATCCATACGTTTTAGCACTCTTACACAAACACTTCTTGACTAAAACAGTTAAAACTTTGCAAATATGTTGTTTAATGTATTGGCTACGACACGCTTTTTTTATTTTTGCTTAAAATTGTTTAGAAAAAATTTTACAGTCTTCTGAACTTTTTACATTAAAAAACACCTATGCTTGCTTTCGTCAATGTATAATCCATACGTTTTAGCACTCTTACACAAACAATTCTTGACTAAAACAGTTAAAACTTTGCAAATATGTTGTTTAATGTATTGGCTACGACACGCTTTTTTTATTTTTGCTTAAAATTGTTTAGAAAAAATTTTAGGGTCTTCTGAACTTTTTACATTAAAAAACACCTATGCTTGCTTTCGTCAATGTATAATCCATACGTTTTAGCACTCTTACACAAACAATTCTTGACTAAAACAGTTAAAACTTTGCAAATATGTTGTTTAATGTATTGGCTACGACACGCTTTTTTTATTTTTGCTTAAAATTGTTTAGAAAAAATTTTACGGTCTTCTGAACTTTTTACATTAAAAAACACCTACGCTTGCTTTCGTCAATGTATAATCCATACGTTTTAGCACTCTTACACAAACAATTCTTGACTAAAACAGTGAAAACTTTGCAAATATGTTGTTTAATGTATTGGCTACGACACGCTATTTTTATTTTTGCTTAAAATTGTTTAGAAAAAATTTTACAGTCCTCTGAACTTTTTACTAGTCAATGTATAATCCATACGTTTTAGCACTCTTACACAAACAATTTTTGACTAAAACAGTTAAAACTTTGCAAATATGTTGTTTAATGTATTGGCTACGACACGCTTTTTTTATTTTTGCTTAAAATTGTTTAAAAAAAGTTTTACAGTCTTCTGAACTTTTTACTAGTCAATGTATAATCCATACGTTTTAGCACGCTTACACAAACAATTCTTGACTAAAACAGTTAAAACTTTGCAAATATGCTGTTTAATGTATTGGCTACGACACGCTTTTTTTATTTTTGCTTAAAATTGTTTAGAAAAAATTTTACAGTCTTCTGAACTTTTTACATTAAAAAACACCTATGCTTGCTTTCGTCAATGTATAATCCATACGTTTTAGCACTCTTACACAAACAATTCTTGACTAAAATAGTTAAAACTTTGCAAATATGTTGTTTAATGTATTGGCTACGACACGCTTTTTTATTTTTGCTTAAAATTGTTAAGAAAAAATTTTACGGTCTTCTGAACTTTTTACATTAAAAAACACCTATGCTTGCTTTCGTCAATGTATAATCCATACGTTTTAGCACTCTTACACAAACAATTCTTGACTAAAACAGTTAAAACTTTGCAAATATGTTGTTTAATCTATTGGCTACGAAACGCTTTTTTTATTTTTGCTTAAAATTGTTTAGAAAAAATTTTACAGTCTTCTGAACTTTTTACTAGTCAATGTATAATCCATACGTTTTAGCACTCTTACACAAACAATTCTTGACTAAAAGAGTTAAAACTTTGCAAATATGTTGTTTAATGTATTGGCTACGACACACTTTTTTTATTTTTGCTTAAAATTGTTTAGAAAAAATTTTACAGTCTTCTGAACTTTTTACATTAAAAAACACCTATGCTTGCTTTCGTCAATGTATAATCCATACGTTTTAGCACTCTTACACAAACAATTCTTGACTAAAACAGTTAAAACTTTGCAAATATGTTGTTTAATGTATTGGCTACGTCACGCTTTTTTTATTTTTGCTTAAAATTGTTTAGAAAAAATTTTACAGTCTTCTGAACTTTTTACTAGCCAATGTATAATCCATACGTTTTAGCACTCTTACACAAACAATTCTTGACTAAAACAGTTAAAACTTTGCAAATATGTTGTTTAATGTATTGGCTACGACACGCTTATTTTATTTATGCTTAAAATTGTTTAAAAAAAATTTTACAGTCTTCTGAATTTTTTACTAGTCAATGTATAATCCATACGTTTTAGCACGCTTACACAAACAATTCTTGACTAAAACAGTTTAAAACTTTGCAAATATGCTGTTTAATGTATTGGCTACGACACGCTTTTTTTATTTTTGCTTAAAATTGATTAGAAAAAATTTTACGGTCTTCTGAACTTTTTACATTAAAAAACACCTATGCTTGCTTTCGTCAATGTATAATCCATACGTTTTAGCACTCTTACACAAACAATTCTTGACTAAATTAGTTAAAACTTTGCAAATATGTTGTTTAATGTATTGGCTACGACACGCTTTTTTTACTTTTGCTTAAAATTAGTTAGAAAAAATTTTACGGTCTTCTGAACTTTTTACATTTAAAAACACCTATTCTTGCATTCGTCAATGTATAATCCATACGTTTTAGCACTGTTACACAAACAATTCTTGACTAAAACAGTTAAAACTTTGCAAATATGTTGTTTTATGTATTGGCTACGACACGCTTTTTTTATTTTTGCTTAAAATTGTTTAGAAAAAATTTTACAGTCTTCTAAACTTTTTACTAGTCATTGTATAATCCATACGTTTTAGCACTCTTACACAAACAATTCTTGACTAAAACAGTTAAAACTTTGCAAATATGTTGTTTAATGTATTGGCTACGTCATGCTTTTTTTATTTTTGCTTAAAATTGTTTAGAAAAAATTTTACAGTCTTCTGAACTTTTTTACATTAAAAAACACCTATGCTAGCTTTCGTCATCGTATAATCCATACGTTTTAGCACTCTTACACAAACAATTCTTGACTAAAACAGTTAAAACTTTGCAAATATTTTGTTTAATGTATTGGCTACGACACGCTTTTTTTATTTTTGCTTAAAATTGTTTAGAAAAAATTTTACAGTCTTCTGAACTTTTTACTAGTCAATGTATAATCCATACGTTTTAGCACTCTTACACAAACAATTCTTGACTAAAACAGTTAAAACTTTGAGAATATATTGTTTAATGTATTAGCTACGACACGCTTTTTTTATTTTTGCTTAAAATTGTTTAGAAAAAATTTTACAGTCTTCTGAACTTTTTACATTAAAAAACACCTATGCTTGCTTTCGTCAATGTATAATCCATACGTTTTAGCACTCTTACACAAACAATTCTTGACTAAAACAGTTAAAACTTTGCAAATATGTTGTTTAATGTATTGGCTACGACACGCTATTTTTATTTTTGCTTAAAATTGTTTAGAAAAAATTTTACAGTCTTCTGAACTTTTTACATTAAAAAACACCTATGCTTGCTTTCGTCAATGTATAATCCATACGTTTTAGCACTCTTACACAAACAATTCTTGACTAAAACAGTTAAAACTTTGCAAATATGTTGTTTAATGTATTGGCTACGACACGCTTTATTTTATTTTTGCTTAAAATTGTTTAGAAAAAATTTTACAGTCTTCAAACTTTTTACATTAAAAAACACCTATGCTTGCTTTCGTCAATGTATAATCCATACGTTTTAGCACTCTTACACAAACAATTCTTGACTAAAACAGTTAAAACTTTGCAAATATGTTGTTTAATGTATTGGCTACGACATGCTTTTTTTATTTTTGCTTAAAATTGTTTAGAAAAAATTTTACGGTCTTCTGAACTTTTTACATTAAAAAAGACCTATGCTTGCTTTCGTCAATAGATAATCCATACGTTTTAGCACTCTTACACAAACAATTCTTGACTAAAACAGTTAAAACTTTGCAAATATGTTGTTTAATGTATTGGCTACGACACGCTTTTTTTATTTTTGCTTAAAATTGTTTAAAAAAAATTTTACAGTCTTCTGAACTTTTTACTAGTCAATGTATAATCCATACGTTTTAGCACTCTTACACAAACAATTCTTGACTAAAACAGTTAAAACTTTGCAAATATGTTGTTTAATGTATTGGCTATGACACGCTTTTTTTATTTTTGCTTAAAATTGTTTAGAAAAATTTTTACAGTCTTCTGAACTTTTTACATTAAAAAACACCTATGCTTGCTTTCGTCAATGTATAATCCATACGTTTTAGCACTCTTACACAAACAATTCTTGACTAAAATAGTTAAAACTTTGCAAATATGTTGTTTAATGTATTGGCTACGACACGCTTTTTTATTTTTGCTTAAAATTGTTTAGAAAAAATTTTACAGTCTTCTGAACTTTTTACATTAAAAAACACCTATGCTTGCTTTCGTCAATGTATAATCCATACGTTTTAGCACTCTTACACAAACAATTCTTGACTAAAATAGTTAAAACTTTGCAAATATGATGTTTAATGTATTGGCTACGACACGCTTTTTTTATTTTTGCTTAAAATTAGTTATAAAAAATTTTACGGTCTTCTGAACTTTTTACATTTAAAAACACCTATTCTTGCCTTTGTCAATGTATAATCCATACGTTTTAGCACTGTTACACAAACAATTCTTGACTAAAACAGTTAAATCTTTGCAAATATGTTGTTTAATGTATTGGCTACGACACGCTTTTTTTATTTTTGCTTAAAATTGTTTAGAAAAAATTTTACAGTCTTCTAAACTTTTTACTAGTCAATGTATAATCCATACGTTTTAGCACTCTTACACAAACAATTCTTGACTAAAACAGTTAAAACTTTGCAAATATGTTGTTTAATGTATTGGCTACGTCATGCTTTTTTTATTTTTGCTTAAAATTGTTTAGAAAAAATTTTACAGTCTTCTGAACTTTTTACATTAAAAAACACCTATGCTAGCTTTCGTCAATGTATAATCCATACGTTTTAGCACTCTTACACAAACAATTCTTGACAAAAGTAGTTAAAACT
>NW_028139889.1:0-40746 GCF_965202585.1 Thalia democratica | reverse complement strand
TATAACCTTTGATATCAATAAACATGGCTGTGACCTTTATGAGCAAAAACACTAGCTTGCAAAGACAGTCCAACATGAGGTGAGATTTGAAAAATAAAAAATTCAAAATTATAACAATATTAATAATCAAGCTCAAATACTCGAAAATTATAAACAGGACATTAAGAAAGATTCATTTAAGAAAGAATATTTTAAAATTCTTGAGATTTTAGAATAGTGTACAAACTAGCTAAGTTTTGAAAAAGAAAATTAAACAATCTAAAGTTTACTTAGCTGGGTGGCAATTCTGCATAAGACATTTGAACAAAGAGTTCAAAAGAAAATTTAATGTGTCACTCCTACATTAAAACTTTGAATTTATATTGGAATTATGGAAAATTCAATTTTCCCCCCTATGCCCTTATTTTTTTAAGTTAAAAACTTTGATGAATAGAACTTCTTCTGAACTGAAAACTTCAAGAGTAAGTTTAAAAATTGCACATAAACTGGGAGACTGGATCAAATAATTTTGAAGCAGACTCAATTAGTATTAACATTTTATTCATATTTAAAACTGTGCGTTATTATTACAGAAATTTATACTGCATTTATTGAAAATGATCAGCTTAATTTAACAGTGTGGCCACTGGTTTGTTGTAAATTTCTTCCAGGTTTATAGATACAATTCAATTGTCAATTTTAGGTATATTATTAAATTCATATTAAAAATACTGACTAAAATACTTTAACAACATTGAGTAGAAAATATTGTAAAACCTGTTTATAGTTTTAAATGAAAAAGATTATATGATAGGTGTTTCACATCTCAACCAAATTTTTTTAATTCACATGTTAACGTAGTTCTAAATTCCAGGTTCTTTAGAAATATTAATTCAATTTTTTATTTTATATTTCACAAAGTACAGGTTTTATAGTCAAATTTGCCTAAAATGTCAAACTACAGGTTTTTCAAGGATTTCAGATTTTTTGGCCACCCTGCTTTAATTGTATTTTGTATCTTTTGTTTCTTAAGGAAACTATAATAATATACTTCATATTAGTAACTCTAATTAAAGTTAGGAATGTTGTGTTTTATTTTAATGTTAAATTTGGAACTTAAACTAGTGAATACAAGAGCAAATGTACTAACATTGTAAGTTTGAAAAGAGAATCATTCCACTGGAACTGTGGGTGTCATTTGGTTTTTGATGATTTTCCTCATTGAAGACCAGGAGCACAGTGGATATAGTTCTGAAATTTACATTAATTTAAAAGTCACTAAAAGTCACATAAAATTAAACAATTTTTAAACAACCTTTTACAAAATTTTTTCCAATCTTACAGAATACTTTCATAACAATATTCAAACATAACAACTTACTTGGTTTTAATTGTGACTGCCTCTGTATTAAAGTATAAGCAATAAGAGACAACAATTGTTTTGTTTACAAACCAAATGATAAAACAACCATTTTAGAAGTGTTAATAAACATTTAAAAATTCGCTAAAAACCAGTACCAGGGAACAGATTTAAATTAAACACAAAAAAGTAATCTCTCGCTTACCTATAAAGGTTTAAGAAACTAAATGTTAAAAAATATGAAACACATATGTACTAGCATAAAATTATAAACAAACCTAATAACTTTTTATTTAAAGACTTTATCTTTTAGCAACTATATTTTCATAGAAGTTTTGTCCCCCTTTTGGTAATTTTATCAAATATGTAGACAATAGGTACTAAATGGAACTACTTCAGTTTAGTGAAATGTTTTTTTAAATAAACGCTTAACTTTTATAAATTAACACGTAGAGTTTTATTGAACCCATTCTTATTTAAATTTTACTTATGTTGATTACGCTTGAAATTATTTAATTGATTATTTACTATGTTGTGTAATATATATTGTTTGTGTTTTATCTTAGTTTATTGTTTCAATTGTATTTTCTCTGACGAAAATTGATGAAATATATTGGAAAAGAAAGAGTTTGAGTCATTTTATTTATTTAGTAAAATTGAAAACAAGTCTGATTTTTAAATTATTAAAATTTTACTATATTCAGTCTACTACTATAAAGAAATTTTACTTAAAAATAAATGAAATAGTTTCTCGTTGCAGCTAAAGTATTGTTTATTGTCAATCAAATATTCCTAAAACCTTTTGTTTAATTAGTTTCTAGTATTTAATTAGTAAAAAAAGTTTTTTTAGATCTTGTAAAAGTTTAAAATCACCAAAATATTTTTTAAAACAGTATAGTTCTTTTGAAAATTGCAACAAAAAACTTTAAAGCCTATAAATTGTTTTTAAATTTTATTTTCACTGATAATAAGCTATATTATAATACTTCACATTAAAATTTATATACAATTCTAATTATCTCGTGCACATTTTTCCAAAACAAAAGGTGAGTGTAGTTTTTTTTTGTAGCTTTTTAAATAAAATTTCGTTTAACTTTAGCTACTTAGTTCAATCGAACTTTACAGGCATGTTTTTTTATTTAGTTTATTTATACTAGAAGATGCAAACAAAAATTTTTGATAAAAATAGAAAAAATTGTTCTGAAATTAAACTTTTATATATCAAACTGCGAAATGATTTAAGCTTCTAAAAATATGAGAACTTGTTTTAAATCGCAACTGTATAAACTTAAAAATTGTTGGTTTTAGTAACACAAAATATTGATGATTTAAATAAATTACCTTTTAAAATAAATACTTATTAAAAACTTTCAAATTTTTTCTATTTTTTGACATTAACTCGAAATAACAAACCTGCATTTTACCTTGCTATCTAAATTTGTCTTGTAAAATTTTTGTTAAGTTGTTAAAACATCTTAGTATAAATAACCACAATGATATAGTAAAAAAGTAGCCTATTTAGTTACTTTAAACACTATAAATCTCAAGACTTTTTGAATAAAGAGCTTTAAATAGAAGAAACAGCTTTTAAGATAATTAGTTTAATTTATACTAATGAAAAAACGAGTTTGAAAAGTTTGTGTAATAAACAATATTATTAAATTCTTATAGTTAAAAACAAAAATTGGATATACTAAATAAAATCATTTATAAATCTATCATACGATCTAATATTATGATAAACATCATACTAATTAAAATTTAAAAAAATCTACAAATAACAGACACTTCAATTAGGTTTATAAATCGTAACAAAGTTCATACTGATTAAACATGAATTTAAGCAACTTTTGGTTACTTAACTCAATCAAGTGTCAGTATTTGTTACTATTTATTTGCATTTGATCGGAATTAATTTATAAAACAGCAGAAAGTTTTGGGAAACCAAAAAAATGATTTTGTCTGCTTTTGTTAAAACTTTGTGAACATTGTTTTTGAATGTAAAATTTCTGAAAAACTTTTAAATAGGTAAACAAACTTTATTTTACAAAAAAACGTACGTTACGTTAAACGTGTACCTTACAGCTTTAGACAAGATTTAGTTTTTTTTAAATTGAAAAATAGCTAATTTTTTATTATGTTAACAAAAGTTTTACACGCTTAGTTTATTGTTTAAGTTATTTAAAAAATAACAGCTTTATGTTATCATAAAATATTTTAAAATCGTTTTTGCGTTCATTTAATTAATTTATCTAATAAAACATCAAAAATTAAAAAAAAAAATTCATCTTATTTTCAATACTTAGTGCGTATCTATTAAAGTGCGTTCCATATTATTGCCCTTACTGTACTTGACTGTCTATTCATAAGAATAAAAAAGTATTTATAAAGGAAATTCTTATTGATTCTTGTATCATACTTTTAAATATTTACTAGATTAGTATTATGAATTGTTTATCAAATGAGTTAATAATATTAAAGTAAACTGCATGGATAACAAACATTGCTTATTTTACTAGCTAATTAAATAACACAAAAAATGTTGTAGTTAGTGTTTTATTGTTGTGAGACAAGGTAAAAAGTTTCACTTTGTAACAATTATGAATTTATTTTTTAAAGTGCATTATGTAGTTGTAAGAACTGTGTTTTGTTTAACTTCAAAACAAAGTACTTGAAAAAAGGATGAATTAGCAAAACATTTAGTTTAAAAAGTAATTGCTATATTTATTAAATTTAGTTTAAAATAACATATCAGAAGTTATAAAGTAATAAAAGAATATTTTTTAAAACACTAATTTTTGTTTAAAAAATTGTAACTTTATTGGCTAAGTAAATATATAACATTAAACATATTTTCAAAGAGATACTGTAAAAACAGCGACCAATACACAAACCCTTCTTGCTGATTGCGCCTGAAAACTTTCACCACAAGCATCACGCGGCGGTCGATTTTAGGTTTCTGGTAAATTTACCTCTTTTATATTAGTTTCAAAACTTTTTTAAAGATTATTTATAATTCTTAATATGTCTTGGTTTTAAAACTGCTACTTAAACTTACTTAATAAGTTTCAATACAAATAAACCTTGCTTAATACAACTGATATGTTATTCTAACTGAATTTTTCGGTAAATGTAGGTATAACCTGTATATTTTGTCTTTGCAAAATCATTTGAACAAACTAAAGAAGCTTTTAAGTTTAAAAGTCTACCAGGAAATAGTTTACGATGCAGTACTCAAATATTAGAATAATAATAAAACGTATCTGTTGTATTAAAAGTTGAACAAAAAGCTTAAATTTCATCGAGACATCAACTTTACTGACAAATGTGATTTGTTTTTTTTAGTATAAAGTTTACTAATTTGTTATGTCTAGAAGAATTTTAAACTTATTCTGTTTTCCAAATACTTCGTCAATACTATACGCTCAAAGTTCACATACACTTACAATTGTTAAATTATTTTAGAAATTTAAAGTAGAACTTTTTTTTTAATATTGTAAAACTACATTTTGCCGAAACACTGTCTTACTAAAAAACTAACCGTTTGTATTTTATAAATTATTTTTGTAACATTTGAAACTTGTCATGCTTTTGATCACTAATTAGGAACTTGTAATAATAATAGTTGTTATTTAGGATAAAGCATTAAATAAAATATGAAGTTTTATTTGTCAGTCTGATTTTTTTTTTAATTGCTTTTAATATAATAACTTATACAAGAAATTTTAAGCGGCTATACCAAATTGTAAACATACTTTTTTCTAATTGTTTTTTTGAAAATTAAAGTTATGACTCATTTATTTTAAAATTATTTAACATAAAAAAATTGTTATTTGAAGTGAAAGTTATTAAGTAATTGTCAAATTTTTTAACAACCTTTTTAATCATCTTTAAAAAAAAATAATGTTGAACACAAAATAAAAGACTAACATGAAGTTTGTAAAAAAACAATTTTAACAAGTTATTGTTACTGTATTTAACGTTTTTAAGATTCAAATGCATATTAAATAAACAAATCATAGACTTTTACATGAATATGTTTATTGTTTAATTTCAAATCAGGGTTTAAATAAACACTATAACCACAAAACTTAAAATAATAAAACAGAAGAAAATCAATTAGTTTTCATGCTAAACACAATTTTCTTTTTGTAACAATTAAAATTAAGCTTTGTGACACGCTTAACTTTTAAAGATAGATTCGTTTAAGAAACCAACTTTATACAATTCAAAACAAACTTATGTGTATCAACAGATTTGGTGACATTTTAGTGATAGAAAAAAAATATTTTATAACAACATTTTTCAAATGAACTTTTAAACAACTGACTAATCTTAAAGAATAAGTTATTTGCGATAAAGGTCTATCACCATTTAGAATTCAGAATCAACCTAATCATTCAACCATTCGACTAGTATTGGTTTGAAGTCAAAAACGTCTGGTTGTCCCTCGTGCTTGTCCAGGGCGTTTTTGTGGTCGGACCATTTGAAAGGTGGTACCTGGTCGTGTGTTGGTCCGCACTCGGCAACCATGCTTAAGTTGCTGAAGAAAAATCATTATGATTAAAAAGTTTTGTTTTTGTTACTAACGCTTAGAACAAAAAATATCAGGCTATGATTTACCATTAGCTCAACTAAATAAAACATTACAAAAGAAAACAATGTAATTTTTTTTTCTAATTTTATATTTGTTTTTTAAGTCTGCTCGGCTAAAACTTTTAAATACTACAGGTCACCAGAGTACGACAATCACTTCAGTAGTTTTTTAATTTTTTTTAATTTTTAGTCTGATTATACTGTTATTGATAACTATTTTAATCTTATAGTCCTAATTCTTTAGTTTAAATCCTAGGCCAGAAATAAAAAAATTATTTATATACAGGCTATCAACCTTGTTTGAATTTGATACCAAAGCGATCTATTTTACAGCCTGAAAGAAATATTTTTGCAGTTTATCATATCTTTTTACGATTCGTAAATACTAGTAGAATAAAAAAAGTATAAAGTCTATTCGAAGATTGTTTAAATTATAGTTTTTATATTTTTTACTATTTGTACATAATGAAATCACAACTTCAGTGTTTTTTTTAGAACATCAGCATGCTTAAAAATAGTTTTTTTTTATTCAACTCTACGACGTGCTAATTTTTAAAGTTTTTAAACATTTACCTTTAACTTTTACCTAAATTAATCCTTTTAATCAAAGAACTTTCATTTATTTTAAGAACCAGTTTATTTACTTTCAAAAGTCTAAATTCTTCTTAGTGTTAGTTTTTCATCTCAATTATATTTATACCAATATATATATTAAACTAGTACAGCAACTTTAGTTATTCTTATCAAACGAACTTGTGCAAGCTGTAACTGGTCACTTTGGCGTCGGTGGCGCCAAAGAGCTGTGACGTCAGTCCTCCGTACACGTCATTCAAATCGTACCTGGAAGCGATCGCGTTGCTCGCCCAACCACCTTGCAGCGGGTCGTGTTTGTAGTCGTTCTTTCTGCAAAAAAAATTGAATGGTGTACAAAAATTCATTAATTTATCAATTTTTTAGCCTATCAGTTAATAATTAATATGAATAAATTGATGATTTTTTTCAAAACGACCTCTAAATAACATTTTTCTTTAAGTTTTTTTGGAGAACAACAATGGTAGAGTGTAGTATAAATACAATTTGTTTATAAACCGATTACAGGATCAAAAAAAATAAAGCTTCAAAAGAACATTATATGCAATTGTTATACAAATAAAAACTATTGTTATAACTAAACTTATATTAGACTTAAAATTGTATTAAGTTCTCCTTTTAGTGAACTTTATTTTGTAAAGAAACATTTTTAAAAGCTAATTTTTGTTTTTGTAATGCTTTAAAGCGTCGTTAAATAACAAAGTAGTACCTAATTACACAGTTTTTAAGTAGTTATTTAAGAAAATATAAGCATTATTTACTAAAGTACGGTTTTTGCTAACTAATTATTATTACTAACTACATATTTTATTTTGTTTAGTTGTAATTAGTTAGGTCGTTCACAATGCTATACACTTGTATACAACGTTTTAAAAAAGACAAACAAAAACTAGATCGTTAGTTCTGTAAAAAACAATTGTAATTTTTTATATTAAGTCTACTCATTAACATTGTTTTGAATAGTGCAAAATGTATACACAGTACACATACTTAATATACATAAAAGCACTAAATATTACATTACCTCATTAGTTTGAACATTTTTCTAACATCTGTCACATTCGACTGGTAGTGGGCAAATATTTTAGCCCTTGGTTTTGAATCGTAGCTTGATTTACCGTTTTTATCCAAGAAACCTCCTTCGCGCTGTACTTTTTCAAAGTAGCTGTTTAAAATAAATGAGAACGCACTTTCAAACTGTTTCTAGTGTATAAAAAGAAACAAGCTACAACATATTTATATAACAAAAAAAAAGTTTAAGTATAATTTCAACTGCTTTTTATAGTTTAAAAAAACTTCGAAATAAAGTAAAGTACTAATAAATTCAACAATTTTGAAAAGTTTTTAATTTAAGTTTTAACAAAAAACTTGTTTAATTAAAAGCAGAAACTTTGCACAATTTTAATGTTAGCAATTTAGTAACTACAAAGTAAGCAAAAATATTGAAGCTATGAATAAAGTTTACTTTGAAATTTAAAATACTCACGGATAGTTGTAACTTGGAAAGTATTTCTTTTCAACAAGTCTGTCACTCATATCTCTATAATGTATAAGACCTCTGAAAGCATTAAAACAGTGCGTTTAAAATAGATTGCTTTACATAAAACCAAATAACAAACTGTCTTTAAACAACATTTGTGAATTGAATAATGAGCTTTACAAAACTTTAAATTAGCTTAATTGTCATTATTTAAGTAAAAGAGTGGTTTCTTCAAATAAAGCACAACTAGAAACTTATACATATGTATGAACTTTGAAAAGTAAACTCACGGAATTTGCTCGAGAACGTACAGCAGTCCATCGTTGATGGAAGGTTTCCTCCCAGGAACGAACTTATTGTAATCAATTACCATCCATTGGTTATTGTACCTAATTAACCAAGAATCAGCTCATAAATTCAAAAATACACATTAGAAATAAACGTTAATCAAATAACAAATAATAATGCACTTAGATTTAATTAATACACAGAGTGTTCTATGCGCGGGGCAATGTTTTTGATTTTCTCCTAATAGTACAGCTCTCTGTGCAGACATAAATAACATTATATAAAATAGTTTCTAAGATATAAGTTAATCAAAAACTGGATGAAAAAAATTAAATCAAAATAAATAAAATTTCAAACGTCCCGCTGTTGTGCCGCCGAAACACTTGGCACCACTCGGATCCGCTGGACGCCATCCTGTTGGCAACCAGGTTCCTCACCCACTCCAACAACCTCCCCCTGGCCCCCACGAAACTCTTCGCCCTTTCGTCGTTCTTGTTTCCAATCGTAGTTTCCATGGTCACCTTCGGGTAACACGAGTTTTTGTTTTCAGAAACTAAAGCTGGTTCTTAAAACTAGTGCCAAATGTTTAAGGAGTTTTGAAAAAGCAACAGTTCCAACATGCAGTTATGTTACAAATGCTCGTTCTCACCAGACCGGACGACATGATGTACCAGTCGTTGGATGAAAACAAATACCCAGGCTCGCTGTTGTAAGCCACTTTGTTCCCTGCGTACTCAGTACCTGTGAACGTGATTTTGTAAGTAATGCTACTCATACATAAAAATTCCATGCTAAAACTCTATACGCCTTTGTATTTTATCGTAAGTAATAGTTTTTTTATGCACAAAACAAACTACTAACCTTCCAGCTCGCTTAGAAACTTTTTTTATTAAGGAGAAACAAACCGTCGTGTTTGGTGAAATGAAAGTGGTACTTCTTCATGATCTTCAGCATGGTCGAGTAGGGCCGCCAGGTGGCGTGACCGACCAGTAAATCGGTGAAATCTGGCAGAAGCTTGACCAGAGCCGAGCACTCGAGTGGGTTGGTGGGGAGGGAGTTTTCTGAAGACCTCCTGAAATTTGCGGGGCTGACGGCGAACAGAATTTCTTTTACCTCGTGATCGCTCGAAAGCTGGCTGTGATTGGTTTAAATTGCTCTCACATTGGGTGTTTAGTAAAGTTTTAGTAAAATTTCTAAATTCTATTTAAATTATTTTACTGCTAAATGTTATAAATAAAACTTTGTTTGTTTGATTGATTTTTTATTAACATTTGTATCCACTTAACTAACTACTTTAACTTTTATCAATTTAAATGGACCCGTTATCGCTTGAGAGTTGGTTGATGTAGATTTAAATTGCGTTGAGTATAAAAAATGTTAGCAGTTGCAGAAGAAACTATTTTTGTTTTAAAATCAGATAAAATATTAACTTTGTTAAGTTTCTAAAGTGAAATCTCGTTTATTTTATTAACCTTTTAATAAAACTTGAGCCTAAAATAATTTAAGGCTTTTGCGTGCATAAAAGTTTATTAAAAACTATGATACAGGTTTTGATGTTTTTTTTTTGTTTGTTACAGGATTTGATTACAATATTTGTAATATAAGTTTTTTTGGAATTTATTAGTATTTTTATTAAGTGTTGTGAGAAAAAAAAATATAATGATACTGTAAAAACGTACTAAGTTGAAATATTTAATAAATCGTAACAGGTTAATGTTTTAAACTTGTTCTACTATCTCAGAATATAAAGTAATACTTTTCAACACATGAGTATGAAAAACTATCGCATAATGGAGTGGAACTAAAATATCAATAACAAAAAATTCAGAGCATTAAAAAAAGAGTTTAAATTTTAATTATTAATGATTGCTTATTAAACAGTATAAAGATAAGTATATATTTATGCAAATTAATCATATTCAGTATTTTAAGTAATCGTCTATATTTTTTTTACTTTAGAAAGTTTTTTATAAAAAAGTATAAAAAAACTTATACACATAATAATATGTTTTTTTTGAAAGTATTTTAACTCTTACCTAAATCCAAGCATTAATAATAAGAGCGGAGTATACATCAATGTAAATTAATTACATTCTATATTTTAGGTAACCGTCTATTTTTTTTTTAATTTTGGAGTTTTACATGAAAAAGTACAAAAATGTTTCTACACACAATAACATGTAATTTTTGTGAAAACGTTTAGACTAATACCTAAATATTAAGCAATAATGAACAAAGCTGAGTATACATTAATGCAATATATAATCACATTCTATACTTTAGGTTTTTTTTCTTTTTAGATTTTCATGAAAAAGTATAAAAAGTTTTACACACACAAAACGACATATTACTTTTTTGAAAACACTTTAAACTATTTTTCTAAACTAAAGCATGTATGCAAAAAAAACAAACTTTAAGTAAATACATAGGTATAAAAGATGTTTTATTTGTGCTAAGTTTACTACGTTTTTTCTAGTATTGATTATTTAAAAGTGCTTCATTAGTATAAAAAAGTAGCTTTTAAAACGTGTTTGCAAAATTGTTAAGTAAATTTGTATTGAAGCAGTTTCATATAAAGAGCTTGTTCGCAGTTCAACAACTACAAGTAAAGATTCAGTTTTCTTGTTTAAAAGAAACATGATAGTAAATTGTTTAAACTTGTTTAAAGTCACTAAATGTGATTACAATATAAATTTGGTACTTATTTTTGTGGTTAAAAGTTGTTTCTTAACTTAGATTATATACTCTGTTGTGTTTTACTTCTAAACAATAAAGTAAATAAAGAACATAAAAATGAGTTATATTTTTTTGCGTAAAAACAAAAAATCAGATTATTAAGAAAAAACAACTCTGTTCTTCAAGTTACATAAAATTTTATATATAAAATTTGTTTTTGTTTGAAAACTCAATAACGTTTTTTAATCATCAGAATAAAAGTTACTAGTGTGGTAAAATTTTGTTTTCTCAAAGAACAATGAGTTTGAAGAAGTACAAGTAAGCATTTAACTTTGTTATTTTTGAAAACTAAAAAAGTTTTTAAGTTTTTATGCAGAATTTTCTCATAGTTATTAGCTTTTATACGTTTAAAAGTGCTTAAAAAACAAAATAAAATTACTTTGTCAGCTAAAATTATATTAAATGTGTTTTAAGCTAAATAAAGCATGATAATTTGTTTTACCTTTTACAAGAGTAACCAACAACCTAACAACCAACAGAAAAAAAAAATTGATTAGATTAAATTATTTTTAGATTAAATATTTTAAATACTAATAATAGGTTTTACTGGAAACGATAAGTTTATCGTTATTTGTAATAATTAAAAAGGTAAGTTTTTTTAAAGTTTATATGAGTAATTAATTATGTCATAACTTTAAAAAATAAAAAATATACCACTTTTTATTTAATATAATTCCAGCAGGAAATTTCATATAAAATAAATAAAGTACTAAATGTTAGATAAATAAATAACTGTTTTATTTGTTTTAAAAACATTTCAATTAGGTATGTTAAAATTATTTTGTTTCTAAATAAAAACGTTAAGAAAGAAGCATGTTAATGGAAAAACTTAATCATAATTACATTTTACATTGAAAAAGCAATATATAACAAAATTTATTTTTATTTTTATAGAAATTAAATTTAAGTGTTGAGGTTTGTATACATTTATTTAATGTCAAAGTATGTTTAAAACATAATACATTACATGTCTTTTTCTTAAAAGTAAATCCTGATAAGTAAAAAGTGTTATAAATTCTTATATGAATTTTTTTATTTTTTAATGAAAAATAAGGCTGTATGTTTTATGGCAAGAGATCATCTGTTTTTTAAATTACTAATCTGAAATATTAATTGTCATCTTTAACTTTTTTGATGAATCAAACAACAAAAAATACATTTGTTTTTATATAAACTTGTTGAATAAACTATCTGGCATAAGAATAAACTTACTTATCGTGATAAATAAGTTAACTATAAGAATTAAGCCATAGTATTTGTATCTGTAACTTGTCTTTAGCTAGTCACATCTTTTTTGTACATGTATCATTATAACTAAACGAATAAGAAGTTCGTGCATAAACTATATATTTAATTGTTAATGGTAGAAAACGATGAAAATTTCTAAATAGTTTCCTGTATTCCTTCAAAATTTACGAAACTCACAATAATCCGTACGGGTCAATCCGTAGGCTCAAGTCTATATTTTCCTTTCCATTGTAACCGTCTTCTAAACCTTGTAATTGTAACAATATGAGACGGACCTAGGTAGTTAAAAAAATTACACAGTTATGTTGATCGTAAAAAACCACAAGTAAAATAATAATTTTTATGGGTATGCCCAGGGTCAAAAACTTATTATTTACTACTTAATATTATTATTTTTTAACTAATGTACTTGCTGCCAGTAGTCACTTTTTGGGTTTTGATCGATCATACTGTACATGTAGTCCAAGTTTTCTCTGAAAAACCTCTTGAGACGAGGGCAGTTTTTCGAAACTTTGGGACAGTGACCTGTGTTTTAGTTCCTTGTAAGTAATAATTTTTTATTCTTATACATAATTAAACAAGAATAACTTTTTAATTAACAATTTTTCAGCTTGTATGGCTGTTCCGGAAAACTACTTTTGTTTTGTTTAAAACGAAAAAATTGACAAGCTTTTAAAAAAACTCTTTAGGCTTTGTTTCATACACAAACTTTTAAATTTAGGTGTTTTTCAAAACATGTTTGTAAGTTTTTGAGTATCGTTAGAAATTAAAAGTTATCTGTTACATTTATTAAAGTATAGAAACCTGATTTTGAGTTTTCAATTTTTTGTTTTATCAGGTTTTTTGTTAGTATTCCTTCCGCGAAACCAGCGACATAGGCTTGCATTGAATTGTTGAATTTTGAATTTGTTTTAATGTCAATAAAGGAAAACCTTTGTAAAGTATAATAGAAATTACTAAAGTATTAACATTTTTCATACTTACTTATAATGTCTTCAAAAATCTTTTTTTAATTAAAGTAATATTTGTTTTTACTCAAATTCGTAAAATTTTAAGTCCTTTAAACTTTTAATTTTTTATTTGACTTCTATATTATTTATTTAAGAAAACCAATTTTTGTAGTATTTGTATGTGTTTTATAATTGTTATGAAGAAAACTGAGTTTAAATGCCAAAACTATAGTATATAAAATCATTTTCTGCATATTAAAAAATCTTCAAAAAAAAAAGTAATTTTTATTTAAAAAACTTAACAGGTTAATTAACAAAGCTAACCCATTTTCTTTTATACTGTTTTTAAATGCAGCTCTTAAAATATCAGTTTTGCCAAAATTATCTGTCAGTTTTGTTGTTTTGAATTGAGTTATTTTGTTTTGATGCACATCATGTTTGAACAAATATGTAGTCCATTTTGCATTACTATAAACTATGGTAAAAATTGAAAAAAAAAGTACTAAACAAGTTAGTATATTCATTCTGTTAATAAAACATTACAGTTTTTAGTTTATGCTTTTCTAAACGTTTTAAAACAACATATGCAAGTTTAATCTTTTGTTTATTTATCGCTACTTTTATATTTTTATTTGATTGTAACAAATTAAACTTATGAAAATATAAACTGAAAAACTTTAAACGCGTTTTTTAAAAAAGAAACAAATAAAAATGTATTAAATTAGCATGTAGATAAGTTTTATTAAGTATAAAAAAAAGTTTAAAAAAGTTGAAGAAAAGAATAGGTTGACTCTCTTGAGGTAGCCACAATACAATATTTCAACAGCAACATTTGAGCATCATACGCGTATACTTAATGCTACACTATTAAGAAAGGCACTTGAATATGAAAAAAGCAAGCTGACGACCTAGTCAGCTTAGGGATTTTACAGTGTAAAGCTGTAATGAAAAAATCCCTAGACGTCCTAGCGGGTAGACGTCGTCAAGGCGGGCTGTGTGTTTTTGCTGGCATACAGGTTATAGCTGGAGTCGACGTGGCCGTCGATTCGAGCTGGAGTCGCTAGACCGCAGTTAGGCGGTTATAGGTTGTATAGCAGACCTCATTGAATAAGTAGCTAGGGAAGGTAAAGCGAGAGCAAGGCAGGTACCGTCCTAAGCAAGCCGTTGAGCATGAAAGCCGCTCTCTCGCAAGGCGTAGCAGTATATGAACGAGCTGTGACATGATTCAGCCCAGTTGAAAGTACGTTTGAGTGCAAAAAGTAAAGCATTTCTAGAGGTGAAGGTTCGGACGGGGCGACTGAAGCAGAGTAGGCGAGATACCAGAAATTGCGAAGCACTCAAAATGTAACTTGTAAAAAAGCGGCATAATCTCATGGTCGCTTTCAAAGTCAGAGGTCAGTTGAAGCGAAATGTTTTGGAAGGGAAGCAGGAGGCTCGAGAAAATATTTGTAAAAGAGCGGGAGGTCTGTTTTTTGGAAAAATTGTTGAAAATGAATTTTTGGGTTTTGAGAAGGGTCGAGGGAATATAGGAAGAAAAGTTGGAAAAAAATTTGAGCAAAAAAGCCGTCCGAATTCGCCCGCGGGCGAATTCGGACGGCTTTTTTGCTCAAATTTTTTTCCAACTTTTCTTCCTATATTTTTTTCAAAGGTGTTCGACGAAAGTCGGACGCCTTTTTTTTTACCCAAAAATTTTTTAGGCTACCTCAAGAGAGTCAGAGTTTTTGCCTAGTAATGATTTTTTTTCAGTTCCACTGATGTCATAAGTTTTGAACGTTGCTGCCGAAAGGTTAGCATCGTTTTTATTTTACAAGTTCTTAATAAAGGTTGTTAAGGTTTTTGAAATTACAAATTGTCAATAGCCATATTAGAAAAATTTATATTACTTTCGATACTTATAATAAATAAATAAAAAACTTAAGAACATGTATATATATTACTTATGCTGATAAGATAACAAATCCAATTGTACAATCAAAAACAAATTAAATTCGTATCTGTGCCTACGAACAACTATGTCAAAAAGAAAATTAAAAGTGTTGTTTTATAACTAAAAAAAACTTTTTAAAGCTGACACTTAATAAAGCAAACAGTTTCATTCAACATTGATACTTTTTAATAGTACTTGTATGAAGTTTTCTATACAATAAATAAAATTTTAAGTAGCAGGTATTTTGATTAATTTAGTTAAAAGTTTATAATTCATTTAAATTTTTCTTAAAAATAAAATATCAGAGTTTAGTTTGTTAAATAAAACGACAAAATCGATAAAACCTTTTGTGTAGTTTTGAAACAAATAGTTTAAGTAAACTTTCAAAATCAATTTATCTGATTAAATAATGTGATTTAGTTCATTTAACATAACGCATAATTAAAGTGTAGATAGCATTTAATTATATATGTAACTAAACATAAATCGATAAAATCTTTTGTGTAGTTAAGAAACAAATAACTTATGTAAACTTTCAAAGTCGATTTATCTGATTAAATAATGTGATTTAGTTCATTTAACATAACGCATATTTAAAGTGTAGATAGCATTTAATGATATATGTAACTAAACATAATCGATAAAACCTTTTGTGTAGTTAAGAAACAAATAACTTATGTAAACTTTCAAAGTCGATTTATCTGATTAAATAATGTGATTTAGTTCATTTAACATAACGCATATTTAAAAAATAGATAGCATTTAATGATATATGTAACTAAACATAAATCGATAAAACCTTTTGTGTAGTTAAGAAACAAATAACTTATGTAAACTTTCAAAATCAATTTATCTGATTAAATAATGTGATTTAGTTCATTTAACATAACGCATATTTAAAAAATAGATAGCATTTAATGGTATATGTAACTAAACAGATTTTGTTTGAAACAACTGTCATAGTCAAGATCTGAATTAATGATTAATAAAGACACCTCATATTTTCTAGAATATGCGCAAAAACTTAGTAGAAACATTAAATAATTAATTAAAATAATTACAAAACATTGATTACTCCCACAACTGATTTCTGAATACAATTTAGCTTCGTTTTCTTTTTGCATGTTTTATTTGTTTAATTTTCAAATTTTAAATTGTAAAGCTTAATATTCATCGGCTCGTTAACGATTGTAAAAGATGTGGTGTACGACTCTATAACCGAAAGGTTCTTTTGTGCACCAGGTCCTTTGACAAAATTTTTTGCACATTTTATTATGAGATTTAATGAACAAAACAATAATTGAAAACGGAAGACTACAAAATAAACGTACTGGTATAACGTTTTCACGTTTTGAAAACTCTTAAAACATATATTCTTCTCTATACTGAGCTAGACCTTCACAAATGTAGCGTCGACTTTTGCAAGACTGAGTGCCTGTTTTTCATTATATGATTGTATATATGCCATTTTCAGCTAAGTTTATTAACGGAATTTGAGTTTATAAAAACATGTTTTGGTAGTAATTTGTTATTTAGTACAGTAATTTAGAAATACAGATATTTCTTATAAAATACTTGTCGCATTTTTGACAATAGCAGACGATGCAAATTGTTATTACTATAAAAGCTAATGAACACAGGAAAAAAAAGTCTAATAGAAGAGATGAGTACAAATTACAATGAAAAATAAAGTTATATTCGTTAAGACATCTTAGGATAGCGTTATGAATGCTTATAACAATCTAAATAGAGTATTTTAAAATTTTGTAATTCAACAGAAGTTAACGAAATATGAATGTAAAGATAACTAATGAAAATATAAAAATCAATAGATGTACAAAAATTCAAGACTGTAAACTTTGAAAGGTTGTATTTTTTTCGATCGAAGTTAAACCCAAAATTTTATTTTAACAAAGCGTCATACGACTAATTATAAGGTAAATTTATGGTATTAACGATTGAGTTTGCTTATAAAATTAAAAATTTCGTTGATAAAATAGCTTTAGTAGTAACAACACCTATGACAGAACTAACCTTATAATTTTTAAACAACGATTGATTGACTAATTTTTTTATTATAATACAGAGTTTGTACTTCATAAAAAGAAACATATTAAAAAAGAAATGCAAATTGATTTCAACAAATTAAACTTCAGCAAACTTTAGAGTCGTTTAGTCAAAATTAACATTTAAACAATTAAAGATGTAGTTGCTATCTTGCATAATTGGTCAAATAATGCAGTTACTTTGTGTACATGAATTTAAGAAAGACCTGAATACAATTATCCGAACCGTAAACATTTGGTATTTATCACACTTCACGATGTAAAATCATGAAAAAAGTTCGAATTAGAAAAACATTAATTCTAAGATACTCTTCTGTATTATGCTCATTCCGAAGAATACATTTCTGGTAAAGACGTTAAACTGTATCCGTGGTGTATGACTTGACAACCGTAAGGTATTTCGTACACCAGGTCCTTACACCAAGCTGTTTTTTGCGAACAATAAGTTGCAATAAACTGACTGCATGTCAAGGTAGGAACTAATTTCCAAGCATGTATAATAAAAATGTTAATGTTTGTGGCAAGTTTCTTTAAAGTTGCGTAAACGAACCATTTGTACATTATACTTGTTAAACGATAATATAAACTAACTACCCAAAAGAAAATTGCGTTCATGTTATTTTACAATTATGTGTGAAAAATAAAAACTAATTTGTATTTTAATACTATTATATTGATAGCTTTAAATAAATTATGGTAACTTAACATTCATGAGTTCTTTTTAAAACCAGTAGTTAAAGAACATGCCGAAAAATTCAATATATTTAAATTCCTATTTAGATGTCAGGAAAAAAATTTAACTAAATTCTTGTTCTTATTTTGCTAATATAGTAACTATACATAACAGTGTACTTATATATTCTTCGGATTTACTTAAAGTCTAGATGTGTGAATTTGCGACATAAAACTAGTGGTCATTAAAAAAAGCTTTAATCTGATAAATTATTTTATATCTCAACTTGAGGACTGATTGGAGTAAACATATCTTTATATTGATAAAAATTCAACAAAATTTAATGTTATATGACAAAGCCTTATGAGCATTCTAGACCTTTTGCTTTCAACGTAATGGCGTTCACTTTAAAAATATATAGATTAATATATTTTATCTGGTATTCTGTTGTGTGTGTCTTAAAGTATTTCTCGTGATAACAATGCGGTCATTAAAAACTTATTTTTACCCCACATTAGCATCTAAAATTGCAAATATAAGCCACAAAATATATCCTCAACTTTTCGTGTAATGATTCATAACTTATTGGTTCATTTAAAAATGCTAGGATAGAAATGATTTGAAGACATGTCTTTTCAAAATTAAATTAATAAAATTCTACTTGCGGACATCTTACTAAAATTGACAGTTGATAAATTACATCCGGCTGATATTCAAACCCAGGATTATTAGCTTTAAAAAAATTATATTGCGAACATCAAATTGTAACAGATTGATAGTTTAATTTGCGATAAAACAAAAATATTCATATAAAAACGAGATTGATTTTCGGTTTTTGTCCGTCCAGGTGCTCCGACTGATCATCAAGTCCAAGTAGCGTCCTTAAAAATTTATTTATAGTTATACTACTTAGTACTATATAGACTATCATATTATGTTTTTTGTTTAAAAAAAAAAATTTTTTTTACCTTAAAAAAGACAGTAATAAAATATACATATTAATCATTAAGTACTTATTGGTTTAATATTAATTAAATGCGATTGCGAGCTAGTAAATGTAAAATACAGACATAACTGTTATTAGATACACAAAACGTAAAAGAAAACCTTAAAAGAAAGCCCGCGGGCGAATTCGGACGGCTTTTTTGCTCAAATTTTTTTCCAACTTTTCTTCCTATATTTTTTTCAAAGGTGTTCGACGAAAGTCGGACGCCTTTTTTTTTACCCAAAAATTTTTTAGGCTACCTCAAGAGAGTCAGAGTTTTTGCCTAGTAATGATTTTTTTTCAGTTCCACTGATGTCATAAGTTTTGAACGTTGCTGCCGAAAGGTTAGCATCGTTTTTATTTTACAAGTTCTTAATAAAGGTTGTTAAGGTTTTTGAAATTACAAATTGTCAATAGCCATATTAGAAAAATTTATATTACTTTCGATACTTATAATAAATAAATAAAAAACTTAAGAACATGTATATATATTACTTATGCTGATAAGATAACAAATCCAATTGTACAATCAAAAACAAATTAAATTCGTATCTGTGCCTACGAACAACTATGTCAAAAAGAAAATTAAAAGTGTTGTTTTATAACTAAAAAAAACTTTTTAAAGCTGACACTTAATAAAGCAAACAGTTTCATTCAACATTGATACTTTTTAATAGTACTTGTATGAAGTTTTCTATACAATAAATAAAATTTTAAGTAGCAGGTATTTTGATTAATTTAGTTAAAAGTTTATAATTCATTTAAATTTTTCTTAAAAATAAAATATCAGAGTTTAGTTTGTTAAATAAAACGACAAAATCGATAAAACCTTTTGTGTAGTTTTGAAACAAATAGTTTAAGTAAACTTTCAAAATCAATTTATCTGATTAAATAATGTGATTTAGTTCATTTAACATAACGCATAATTAAAGTGTAGATAGCATTTAATTATATATGTAACTAAACATAAATCGATAAAATCTTTTGTGTAGTTAAGAAACAAATAACTTATGTAAACTTTCAAAGTCGATTTATCTGATTAAATAATGTGATTTAGTTCATTTAACATAACGCATATTTAAAGTGTAGATAGCATTTAATGATATATGTAACTAAACATAATCGATAAAACCTTTTGTGTAGTTAAGAAACAAATAACTTATGTAAACTTTCAAAGTCGATTTATCTGATTAAATAATGTGATTTAGTTCATTTAACATAACGCATATTTAAAAAATAGATAGCATTTAATGATATATGTAACTAAACATAAATCGATAAAACCTTTTGTGTAGTTAAGAAACAAATAACTTATGTAAACTTTCAAAATCAATTTATCTGATTAAATAATGTGATTTAGTTCATTTAACATAACGCATATTTAAAAAATAGATAGCATTTAATGGTATATGTAACTAAACAGATTTTGTTTGAAACAACTGTCATAGTCAAGATCTGAATTAATGATTAATAAAGACACCTCATATTTTCTAGAATATGCGCAAAAACTTAGTAGAAACATTAAATAATTAATTAAAATAATTACAAAACATTGATTACTCCCACAACTGATTTCTGAATACAATTTAGCTTCGTTTTCTTTTTGCATGTTTTATTTGTTTAATTTTCAAATTTTAAATTGTAAAGCTTAATATTCATCGGCTCGTTAACGATTGTAAAAGATGTGGTGTACGACTCTATAACCGAAAGGTTCTTTTGTGCACCAGGTCCTTTGACAAAATTTTTTGCACATTTTATTATGAGATTTAATGAACAAAACAATAATTGAAAACGGAAGACTACAAAATAAACGTACTGGTATAACGTTTTCACGTTTTGAAAACTCTTAAAACATATATTCTTCTCTATACTGAGCTAGACCTTCACAAATGTAGCGTCGACTTTTGCAAGACTGAGTGCCTGTTTTTCATTATATGATTGTATATATGCCATTTTCAGCTAAGTTTATTAACGGAATTTGAGTTTATAAAAACATGTTTTGGTAGTAATTTGTTATTTAGTACAGTAATTTAGAAATACAGATATTTCTTATAAAATACTTGTCGCATTTTTGACAATAGCAGACGATGCAAATTGTTATTACTATAAAAGCTAATGAACACAGGAAAAAAAAGTCTAATAGAAGAGATGAGTACAAATTACAATGAAAAATAAAGTTATATTCGTTAAGACATCTTAGGATAGCGTTATGAATGCTTATAACAATCTAAATAGAGTATTTTAAAATTTTGTAATTCAACAGAAGTTAACGAAATATGAATGTAAAGATAACTAATGAAAATATAAAAATCAATAGATGTACAAAAATTCAAGACTGTAAACTTTGAAAGGTTGTATTTTTTTCGATCGAAGTTAAACCCAAAATTTTATTTTAACAAAGCGTCATACGACTAATTATAAGGTAAATTTATGGTATTAACGATTGAGTTTGCTTATAAAATTAAAAATTTCGTTGATAAAATAGCTTTAGTAGTAACAACACCTATGACAGAACTAACCTTATAATTTTTAAACAACGATTGATTGACTAATTTTTTTATTATAATACAGAGTTTGTACTTCATAAAAAGAAACATATTAAAAAAGAAATGCAAATTGATTTCAACAAATTAAACTTCAGCAAACTTTAGAGTCGTTTAGTCAAAATTAACATTTAAACAATTAAAGATGTAGTTGCTATCTTGCATAATTGGTCAAATAATGCAGTTACTTTGTGTACATGAATTTAAGAAAGACCTGAATACAATTATCCGAACCGTAAACATTTGGTATTTATCACACTTCACGATGTAAAATCATGAAAAAAGTTCGAATTAGAAAAACATTAATTCTAAGATACTCTTCTGTATTATGCTCATTCCGAAGAATACATTTCTGGTAAAGACGTTAAACTGTATCCGTGGTGTATGACTTGACAACCGTAAGGTATTTCGTACACCAGGTCCTTACACCAAGCTGTTTTTTGCGAACAATAAGTTGCAATAAACTGACTGCATGTCAAGGTAGGAACTAATTTCCAAGCATGTATAATAAAAATGTTAATGTTTGTGGCAAGTTTCTTTAAAGTTGCGTAAACGAACCATTTGTACATTATACTTGTTAAACGATAATATAAACTAACTACCCAAAAGAAAATTGCGTTCATGTTATTTTACAATTATGTGTGAAAAATAAAAACTAATTTGTATTTTAATACTATTATATTGATAGCTTTAAATAAATTATGGTAACTTAACATTCATGAGTTCTTTTTAAAACCAGTAGTTAAAGAACATGCCGAAAAATTCAATATATTTAAATTCCTATTTAGATGTCAGGAAAAAAATTTAACTAAATTCTTGTTCTTATTTTGCTAATATAGTAACTATACATAACAGTGTACTTATATATTCTTCGGATTTACTTAAAGTCTAGATGTGTGAATTTGCGACATAAAACTAGTGGTCATTAAAAAAAGCTTTAATCTGATAAATTATTTTATATCTCAACTTGAGGACTGATTGGAGTAAACATATCTTTATATTGATAAAAATTCAACAAAATTTAATGTTATATGACAAAGCCTTATGAGCATTCTAGACCTTTTGCTTTCAACGTAATGGCGTTCACTTTAAAAATATATAGATTAATATATTTTATCTGGTATTCTGTTGTGTGTGTCTTAAAGTATTTCTCGTGATAACAATGCGGTCATTAAAAACTTATTTTTACCCCAAATTAGCATCTAAAATTGCAAATATAAGCCACAAAATATATCCTCAACTTTTCGTGTAATGATTCATAACTTATTGGTTCATTTAAAAATGCTAGGATAGAAATGATTTGAAGACATGTCTTTTCAAAATTAAATTAATAAAATTCTACTTGCGGACATCTTACTAAAATTGACAGTTGATAAATTACATCCGGCTGATATTCAAACCCAGGATTATTAGCTTTAAAAAAATTATATTGCGAACATCAAATTGTAACAGATTGATAGTTTAATTTGCGATAAAACAAAAATATTCATATAAAAACGAGATTGATTTTCGGTTTTTGTCCGTCCAGGTGCTCCGACTGATCATCAAGTCCAAGTAGCGTCCTTAAAAATTTATTTATAGTTATACTACTTAGTACTATATAGACTATCATATTATGTTTTTTGTTTAAAAAAAAAAATTTTTTTTACCTTAAAAAAGACAGTAATAAAATATACATATTAATCATTAAGTACTTATTGGTTTAATATTAATTAAATGCGATTGCGAGCTAGTAAATGTAAAATACAGACATAACTGTTATTAGATACACAAAACGTAAAAGAAAACCTTAAAAGAAAGCCCGCGGGCGAATTCGGACGGCTTTTTTGCTCAAATTTTTTTCCAACTTTTCTTCCTATATTTTTTTCAAAGGTGTTCGACGAAAGTCGGACGCCTTTTTTTTTACCCAAAAATTTTTTAGGCTACCTCAAGAGAGTCAGAGTTTTTGCCTAGTAATGATTTTTTTTCAGTTCCACTGATGTCATAAGTTTTGAACGTTGCTGCCGAAAGGTTAGCATCGTTTTTATTTTACAAGTTCTTAATAAAGGTTGTTAAGGTTTTTGAAATTACAAATTGTCAATAGCCATATTAGAAAAATTTATATTACTTTCGATACTTATAATAAATAAATAAAAAACTTAAGAACATGTATATATATTACTTATGCTGATAAGATAACAAATCCAATTGTACAATCAAAAACAAATTAAATTCGTATCTGTGCCTACGAACAACTATGTCAAAAAGAAAATTAAAAGTGTTGTTTTATAACTAAAAAAAACTTTTTAAAGCTGACACTTAATAAAGCAAACAGTTTCATTCAACATTGATACTTTTTAATAGTACTTGTATGAAGTTTTCTATACAATAAATAAAATTTTAAGTAGCAGGTATTTTGATTAATTTAGTTAAAAGTTTATAATTCATTTAAATTTTTCTTAAAAATAAAATATCAGAGTTTAGTTTGTTAAATAAAACGACAAAATCGATAAAACCTTTTGTGTAGTTTTGAAACAAATAGTTTAAGTAAACTTTCAAAATCAATTTATCTGATTAAATAATGTGATTTAGTTCATTTAACATAACGCATAATTAAAGTGTAGATAGCATTTAATTATATATGTAACTAAACATAAATCGATAAAATCTTTTGTGTAGTTAAGAAACAAATAACTTATGTAAACTTTCAAAGTCGATTTATCTGATTAAATAATGTGATTTAGTTCATTTAACATAACGCATATTTAAAGTGTAGATAGCATTTAATGATATATGTAACTAAACATAATCGATAAAACCTTTTGTGTAGTTAAGAAACAAATAACTTATGTAAACTTTCAAAGTCGATTTATCTGATTAAATAATGTGATTTAGTTCATTTAACATAACGCATATTTAAAAAATAGATAGCATTTAATGATATATGTAACTAAACATAAATCGATAAAACCTTTTGTGTAGTTAAGAAACAAATAACTTATGTAAACTTTCAAAATCAATTTATCTGATTAAATAATGTGATTTAGTTCATTTAACATAACGCATATTTAAAAAATAGATAGCATTTAATGGTATATGTAACTAAACAGATTTTGTTTGAAACAACTGTCATAGTCAAGATCTGAATTAATGATTAATAAAGACACCTCATATTTTCTAGAATATGCGCAAAAACTTAGTAGAAACATTAAATAATTAATTAAAATAATTACAAAACATTGATTACTCCCACAACTGATTTCTGAATACAATTTAGCTTCGTTTTCTTTTTGCATGTTTTATTTGTTTAATTTTCAAATTTTAAATTGTAAAGCTTAATATTCATCGGCTCGTTAACGATTGTAAAAGATGTGGTGTACGACTCTATAACCGAAAGGTTCTTTTGTGCACCAGGTCCTTTGACAAAATTTTTTGCACATTTTATTATGAGATTTAATGAACAAAACAATAATTGAAAACGGAAGACTACAAAATAAACGTACTGGTATAACGTTTTCACGTTTTGAAAACTCTTAAAACATATATTCTTCTCTATACTGAGCTAGACCTTCACAAATGTAGCGTCGACTTTTGCAAGACTGAGTGCCTGTTTTTCATTATATGATTGTATATATGCCATTTTCAGCTAAGTTTATTAACGGAATTTGAGTTTATAAAAACATGTTTTGGTAGTAATTTGTTATTTAGTACAGTAATTTAGAAATACAGATATTTCTTATAAAATACTTGTCGCATTTTTGACAATAGCAGACGATGCAAATTGTTATTACTATAAAAGCTAATGAACACAGGAAAAAAAAGTCTAATAGAAGAGATGAGTACAAATTACAATGAAAAATAAAGTTATATTCGTTAAGACATCTTAGGATAGCGTTATGAATGCTTATAACAATCTAAATAGAGTATTTTAAAATTTTGTAATTCAACAGAAGTTAACGAAATATGAATGTAAAGATAACTAATGAAAATATAAAAATCAATAGATGTACAAAAATTCAAGACTGTAAACTTTGAAAGGTTGTATTTTTTTCGATCGAAGTTAAACCCAAAATTTTATTTTAACAAAGCGTCATACGACTAATTATAAGGTAAATTTATGGTATTAACGATTGAGTTTGCTTATAAAATTAAAAATTTCGTTGATAAAATAGCTTTAGTAGTAACAACACCTATGACAGAACTAACCTTATAATTTTTAAACAACGATTGATTGACTAATTTTTTTATTATAATACAGAGTTTGTACTTCATAAAAAGAAACATATTAAAAAAGAAATGCAAATTGATTTCAACAAATTAAACTTCAGCAAACTTTAGAGTCGTTTAGTCAAAATTAACATTTAAACAATTAAAGATGTAGTTGCTATCTTGCATAATTGGTCAAATAATGCAGTTACTTTGTGTACATGAATTTAAGAAAGACCTGAATACAATTATCCGAACCGTAAACATTTGGTATTTATCACACTTCACGATGTAAAATCATGAAAAAAGTTCGAATTAGAAAAACATTAATTCTAAGATACTCTTCTGTATTATGCTCATTCCGAAGAATACATTTCTGGTAAAGACGTTAAACTGTATCCGTGGTGTATGACTTGACAACCGTAAGGTATTTCGTACACCAGGTCCTTACACCAAGCTGTTTTTTGCGAACAATAAGTTGCAATAAACTGACTGCATGTCAAGGTAGGAACTAATTTCCAAGCATGTATAATAAAAATGTTAATGTTTGTGGCAAGTTTCTTTAAAGTTGCGTAAACGAACCATTTGTACATTATACTTGTTAAACGATAATATAAACTAACTACCCAAAAGAAAATTGCGTTCATGTTATTTTACAATTATGTGTGAAAAATAAAAACTAATTTGTATTTTAATACTATTATATTGATAGCTTTAAATAAATTATGGTAACTTAACATTCATGAGTTCTTTTTAAAACCAGTAGTTAAAGAACATGCCGAAAAATTCAATATATTTAAATTCCTATTTAGATGTCAGGAAAAAAATTTAACTAAATTCTTGTTCTTATTTTGCTAATATAGTAACTATACATAACAGTGTACTTATATATTCTTCGGATTTACTTAAAGTCTAGATGTGTGAATTTGCGACATAAAACTAGTGGTCATTAAAAAAAGCTTTAATCTGATAAATTATTTTATATCTCAACTTGAGGACTGATTGGAGTAAACATATCTTTATATTGATAAAAATTCAACAAAATTTAATGTTATATGACAAAGCCTTATGAGCATTCTAGACCTTTTGCTTTCAACGTAATGGCGTTCACTTTAAAAATATATAGATTAATATATTTTATCTGGTATTCTGTTGTGTGTGTCTTAAAGTATTTCTCGTGATAACAATGCGGTCATTAAAAACTTATTTTTACCCCACATTAGCATCTAAAATTGCAAATATAAGCCACAAAATATATCCTCAACTTTTCGTGTAATGATTCATAACTTATTGGTTCATTTAAAAATGCTAGGATAGAAATGATTTGAAGACATGTCTTTTCAAAATTAAATTAATAAAATTCTACTTGCGGACATCTTACTAAAATTGACAGTTGATAAATTACATCCGGCTGATATTCAAACCCAGGATTATTAGCTTTAAAAAAATTATATTGCGAACATCAAATTGTAACAGATTGATAGTTTAATTTGCGATAAAACAAAAATATTCATATAAAAACGAGATTGATTTTCGGTTTTTGTCCGTCCAGGTGCTCCGACTGATCATCAAGTCCAAGTAGCGTCCTTAAAAATTTATTTATAGTTATACTACTTAGTACTATATAGACTATCATATTATGTTTTTTGTTTAAAAAAAAAAATTTTTTTTACCTTAAAAAAGACAGTAATAAAATATACATATTAATCATTAAGTACTTATTGGTTTAATATTAATTAAATGCGATTGCGAGCTAGTAAATGTAAAATACAGACATAACTGTTATTAGATACACAAAACGTAAAAGAAAACCTTAAAAGAAAGCCCGCGGGCGAATTCGGACGGCTTTTTTGCTCAAATTTTTTTCCAACTTTTCTTCCTATATTTTTTTCAAAGGTGTTCGACGAAAGTCGGACGCCTTTTTTTTTACCCAAAAATTTTTTAGGCTACCTCAAGAGAGTCAGAGTTTTTGCCTAGTAATGATTTTTTTTCAGTTCCACTGATGTCATAAGTTTTGAACGTTGCTGCCGAAAGGTTAGCATCGTTTTTATTTTACAAGTTCTTAATAAAGGTTGTTAAGGTTTTTGAAATTACAAATTGTCAATAGCCATATTAGAAAAATTTATATTACTTTCGATACTTATAATAAATAAATAAAAAACTTAAGAACATGTATATATATTACTTATGCTGATAAGATAACAAATCCAATTGTACAATCAAAAACAAATTAAATTCGTATCTGTGCCTACGAACAACTATGTCAAAAAGAAAATTAAAAGTGTTGTTTTATAACTAAAAAAAACTTTTTAAAGCTGACACTTAATAAAGCAAACAGTTTCATTCAACATTGATACTTTTTAATAGTACTTGTATGAAGTTTTCTATACAATAAATAAAATTTTAAGTAGCAGGTATTTTGATTAATTTAGTTAAAAGTTTATAATTCATTTAAATTTTTCTTAAAAATAAAATATCAGAGTTTAGTTTGTTAAATAAAACGACAAAATCGATAAAACCTTTTGTGTAGTTTTGAAACAAATAGTTTAAGTAAACTTTCAAAATCAATTTATCTGATTAAATAATGTGATTTAGTTCATTTAACATAACGCATAATTAAAGTGTAGATAGCATTTAATTATATATGTAACTAAACATAAATCGATAAAATCTTTTGTGTAGTTAAGAAACAAATAACTTATGTAAACTTTCAAAGTCGATTTATCTGATTAAATAATGTGATTTAGTTCATTTAACATAACGCATATTTAAAGTGTAGATAGCATTTAATGATATATGTAACTAAACATAATCGATAAAACCTTTTGTGTAGTTAAGAAACAAATAACTTATGTAAACTTTCAAAGTCGATTTATCTGATTAAATAATGTGATTTAGTTCATTTAACATAACGCATATTTAAAAAATAGATAGCATTTAATGATATATGTAACTAAACATAAATCGATAAAACCTTTTGTGTAGTTAAGAAACAAATAACTTATGTAAACTTTCAAAATCAATTTATCTGATTAAATAATGTGATTTAGTTCATTTAACATAACGCATATTTAAAAAATAGATAGCATTTAATGGTATATGTAACTAAACAGATTTTGTTTGAAACAACTGTCATAGTCAAGATCTGAATTAATGATTAATAAAGACACCTCATATTTTCTAGAATATGCGCAAAAACTTAGTAGAAACATTAAATAATTAATTAAAATAATTACAAAACATTGATTACTCCCACAACTGATTTCTGAATACAATTTAGCTTCGTTTTCTTTTTGCATGTTTTATTTGTTTAATTTTCAAATTTTAAATTGTAAAGCTTAATATTCATCGGCTCGTTAACGATTGTAAAAGATGTGGTGTACGACTCTATAACCGAAAGGTTCTTTTGTGCACCAGGTCCTTTGACAAAATTTTTTGCACATTTTATTATGAGATTTAATGAACAAAACAATAATTGAAAACGGAAGACTACAAAATAAACGTACTGGTATAACGTTTTCACGTTTTGAAAACTCTTAAAACATATATTCTTCTCTATACTGAGCTAGACCTTCACAAATGTAGCGTCGACTTTTGCAAGACTGAGTGCCTGTTTTTCATTATATGATTGTATATATGCCATTTTCAGCTAAGTTTATTAACGGAATTTGAGTTTATAAAAACATGTTTTGGTAGTAATTTGTTATTTAGTACAGTAATTTAGAAATACAGATATTTCTTATAAAATACTTGTCGCATTTTTGACAATAGCAGACGATGCAAATTGTTATTACTATAAAAGCTAATGAACACAGGAAAAAAAAGTCTAATAGAAGAGATGAGTACAAATTACAATGAAAAATAAAGTTATATTCGTTAAGACATCTTAGGATAGCGTTATGAATGCTTATAACAATCTAAATAGAGTATTTTAAAATTTTGTAATTCAACAGAAGTTAACGAAATATGAATGTAAAGATAACTAATGAAAATATAAAAATCAATAGATGTACAAAAATTCAAGACTGTAAACTTTGAAAGGTTGTATTTTTTTCGATCGAAGTTAAACCCAAAATTTTATTTTAACAAAGCGTCATACGACTAATTATAAGGTAAATTTATGGTATTAACGATTGAGTTTGCTTATAAAATTAAAAATTTCGTTGATAAAATAGCTTTAGTAGTAACAACACCTATGACAGAACTAACCTTATAATTTTTAAACAACGATTGATTGACTAATTTTTTTATTATAATACAGAGTTTGTACTTCATAAAAAGAAACATATTAAAAAAGAAATGCAAATTGATTTCAACAAATTAAACTTCAGCAAACTTTAGAGTCGTTTAGTCAAAATTAACATTTAAACAATTAAAGATGTAGTTGCTATCTTGCATAATTGGTCAAATAATGCAGTTACTTTGTGTACATGAATTTAAGAAAGACCTGAATACAATTATCCGAACCGTAAACATTTGGTATTTATCACACTTCACGATGTAAAATCATGAAAAAAGTTCGAATTAGAAAAACATTAATTCTAAGATACTCTTCTGTATTATGCTCATTCCGAAGAATACATTTCTGGTAAAGACGTTAAACTGTATCCGTGGTGTATGACTTGACAACCGTAAGGTATTTCGTACACCAGGTCCTTACACCAAGCTGTTTTTTGCGAACAATAAGTTGCAATAAACTGACTGCATGTCAAGGTAGGAACTAATTTCCAAGCATGTATAATAAAAATGTTAATGTTTGTGGCAAGTTTCTTTAAAGTTGCGTAAACGAACCATTTGTACATTATACTTGTTAAACGATAATATAAACTAACTACCCAAAAGAAAATTGCGTTCATGTTATTTTACAATTATGTGTGAAAAATAAAAACTAATTTGTATTTTAATACTATTATATTGATAGCTTTAAATAAATTATGGTAACTTAACATTCATGAGTTCTTTTTAAAACCAGTAGTTAAAGAACATGCCGAAAAATTCAATATATTTAAATTCCTATTTAGATGTCAGGAAAAAAATTTAACTAAATTCTTGTTCTTATTTTGCTAATATAGTAACTATACATAACAGTGTACTTATATATTCTTCGGATTTACTTAAAGTCTAGATGTGTGAATTTGCGACATAAAACTAGTGGTCATTAAAAAAAGCTTTAATCTGATAAATTATTTTATATCTCAACTTGAGGACTGATTGGAGTAAACATATCTTTATATTGATAAAAATTCAACAAAATTTAATGTTATATGACAAAGCCTTATGAGCATTCTAGACCTTTTGCTTTCAACGTAATGGCGTTCACTTTAAAAATATATAGATTAATATATTTTATCTGGTATTCTGTTGTGTGTGTCTTAAAGTATTTCTCGTGATAACAATGCGGTCATTAAAAACTTATTTTTACCCCACATTAGCATCTAAAATTGCAAATATAAGCCACAAAATATATCCTCAACTTTTCGTGTAATGATTCATAACTTATTGGTTCATTTAAAAATGCTAGGATAGAAATGATTTGAAGACATGTCTTTTCAAAATTAAATTAATAAAATTCTACTTGCGGACATCTTACTAAAATTGACAGTTGATAAATTACATCCGGCTGATATTCAAACCCAGGATTATTAGCTTTAAAAAAATTATATTGCGAACATCAAATTGTAACAGATTGATAGTTTAATTTGCGATAAAACAAAAATATTCATATAAAAACGAGATTGATTTTCGGTTTTTGTCCGTCCAGGTGCTCCGACTGATCATCAAGTCCAAGTAGCGTCCTTAAAAATTTATTTATAGTTATACTACTTAGTACTATATAGACTATCATATTATGTTTTTTGTTTAAAAAAAAATATTTTTTTTACCTTAAAAAAGACAGTAATAAAATATACATATTAATCATTAAGTACTTATTGGTTTAATATTAATTAAATGCGATTGCGAGCTAGTAAATGTAAAATACAGACATAACTGTTATTAGATACACAAAACGTAAAAGAAAACCTTAAATTGATTTTTACAATAGTAACTTTGTAAAAACTTATACAATGGCAAAGGAGTAAACTAAAACTAAAATATTTTGGGGGACCTTTAATTTAATTATACTGATAACTTACATAAAAAAAGCCCAAAATAATGATTACTATTAAATAATGTATTTAAAAAACTTTGTGAACGTTAATTTTACATTCAAACGATAAGATACATATTAGATTAAATACTGTTAATTATTAACACTCAGAGACTATTATAAGTATAAATTCGGTAGAATAAAATTAAAATATTTTAGGTGTAAGGGATATAAGTTATCTTGACTTATGTTTCATGTACATCCATGCTATCAAGTAAAAATTGGTAAAGAAAAGGTTATACTGACCTAGAAACAAATAACATCAGTAGTTTCAGCTTAGTTGAAAGATGTAATCCCTTTTACATATCTTAATAAGCTTAGCAGAACAAATAAGCCATTCAGATTAATAAAAACATAACAACGTTGTTCAAAATTCAATACCAATGTAATTTATTATTCATAATTGGTTGTAACACCAAATTAACAATAACAATTAGTTATAGAACTACAAATTATCATTTCTTACAAAACAATTTAGGATTGTGCATTAGAAATATACGGAAAGTACTAAAGGTAATACACGTTTAACTTAACCAAAACTTTGTCTTCGAAATGAATAATTAGCTTCTAGAAAATAAATAAACAATGATCTAAAAGCATGCTGACTTTATAAAATAATAAGTTTATTTTTACAAACAATACTACATTAACTATAAAAACTGCTACAATTTTCACACAACTACTAGAAAAGGCTTACGTAAGTAATTAAATACTAAATGAACCGTCAGAACTTTTATCGTAAAGAAAGCTATAAGAATTATAATCAAAAAATTTTATTCAAAATATATGTATATGTATTTATTTATTAAAATTTAATACTCCAACAAAATTTTGTAAATTATTATAACAATCGTTATTAAAGAGAATATGTTTATTATCCTTGCAAAACAAAACTTATTCATATAACAATACCTTTTTCTTTAAATAAAATTGGCAAAAGTTGTATAGACATGTTAACGTCTACTAAAACTCAGAAATATGTTTGAATTACTTGAAAATTAGTTGAATTTTGAACTTCATACTATATTTTTTTCAAATTAGCAAAAGTACAATTTTACCTGAAAACTTTCAAATAATAATAATTAGTAAAGTATGTTAATCAATAATTCTAACTACCTTTCTTAAATCCGCTCTGTCAGCTGAGACTGCTTGATTGGTCACTTCAATTGTGTCATCCATCCAAGGTCCATGTCACTTCTTTTCTTCCACAACGTGTTTACTTGACTGTAAAATGAATAAATTATAATTCATACACATTTTATAATAGTTTTAAATAGAGGTTTGCAAATTAAACACTTTATTTACGACCCGGTTTTGGGGACAAAAAACCTTTAAGTAAAATAAAATAGTAAACTGCTCATAACAATGTTGGTTATCTATAAAACTCTTTACACTTCAGTAAATTGAGCAATCTTTTTTAGTTAAGAAAAATAACTATGTAAAAGTATTATGAAAATTGACATTAATGGTTAAAAATTAAACTGATTATTAATAGCTTATGTGAGTTAAAACTATAAAAAACAACTTATTTTGACACACAAAGTTGCTAAACTTAAGCCTAAGACTATTAGTCTTATAAGTGTGCTCAATAGTGTTTATAAAAAGTGTTTTAATGTGCACAATAAATTAAATAAGATGAAAGATATGTATGTAATAACAGCTGTTTTCTTTTGTGACTATTGGAAAAATAACATAAGTTTTAAAAGTTCTATTTATAGACATTCAAAACATAACAAAATAACGTCAAAATAACATAAAAGTGAGGTGTCCAAAACTTTAATTTTAGTAATTTAGTTTGCACAGCTTTTGAGCAAAAGCATTAAGACCACTACTTAAGACTGCAAGTAGAATAAAAGTACAGTTGTTAAGTTTATAATATAGTCATACTAACAAAATAAAAAATTGCAAATATTAAGTAATATGATACATAAAATGACAAAACTAGTATCAAAGTGTTATTATTGTTCCTTCATCTTTTTTATACAGTTTAAACCTTTTTTACTAATAACAAGTAACAACTTTATGAAACAAAATATAACAGCAGAGTTGCACAAATTAATTTTTAAATACTCTTCAAAATATATCAGATGTCAACTTATAGATGGTTACAATTCTTTTTGTAACATAAGGAAAGTAAATTTCTGACTTTTTAAGGCTACTCAATTAAGGTTATGAGAATTTATGTACCATTTAAAATCATCACAAAGTTACTTATTGATTCTAAGTTGTATTTACATCATAACGTTTTTAAATCGATGTAATTCTCAAGCTCTGATGTTATTGTATTACATCATAAAAACTTAATGGATCAACTTAAATTTAAAAATCTTATTCCTAAGAGTCTATAAATTTTTTTTAAATAAATTTGTTTCCAAGTGCAGTAACTTCTCTAAAAATAAGGACCTGTTTAGCAACCTAAACTCTCCTCTAATAACAGTTTAATAATGTAAAGGCACATACTTTTTGTTTCATTATAAATCTTGTTTCACAATCATATTTAAAAAAAATATATAAGTTAATTTATAAATTGATGTTATAAAGTTTCACCACTATAAAGCTTCCATTATATAAATTCAAGTTATTTACAATTAATTTTTTTTAATTATAACCTTTGATATCAATAAACATGGCTGTGACCTTTATGAGCAAAAACACTAGCTTGCAAAGACAGTCCAACATGAGGTGAGATTTGAAAAATAAAAAATTCAAAATTATAACAATATTAATAATCAAGCTCAAATACTCGAAAATTATAAACAGGACATTAAGAAAGATTCATTTAAGAAAGAATATTTTAAAATTCTTGAGATTTTAGAATAGTGTACAAACTAGCTAAGTTTTGAAAAAGAAAATTAAACAATCTAAAGTTTACTTAGCTGGGTGGCAATTCTGCATAAGACATTTGAACAAAGAGTTCAAAAGAAAATTTAATGTGTCACTCCTACATTAAAACTTTGAATTTATATTGGAATTATGGAAAATTCAATTTTCCCCCCTATGCCCTTATTTTTTTAAGTTAAAAACTTTGATGAATAGAACTTCTTCTGAACTGAAAACTTCAAGAGTAAGTTTAAAAATTGCACATAAACTGGGAGACTGGATCAAATAATTTTGAAGCAGACTCAATTAGTATTAACATTTTATTCATATTTAAAACTGTGCGTTATTATTACAGAAATTTATACTGCATTTATTGAAAATGATCAGCTTAATTTAACAGTGTGGCCACTGGTTTGTTGTAAATTTCTTCCAGGTTTATAGATACAATTCAATTGTCAATTTTAGGTATATTATTAAATTCATATTAAAAATACTGACTAAAATACTTTAACAACATTGAGTAGAAAATATTGTAAAACCTGTTTATAGTTTTAAATGAAAAAGATTATATGATAGGTGTTTCACATCTCAACCAAATTTTTTTAATTCACATGTTAACGTAGTTCTAAATTCCAGGTTCTTTAGAAATATTAATTCAATTTTTTATTTTATATTTCACAAAGTACAGGTTTTATAGTCAAATTTGCCTAAAATGTCAAACTACAGGTTTTTCAAGGATTTCAGATTTTTTGGCCACCCTGCTTTAATTGTATTTTGTATCTTTTGTTTCTTAAGGAAACTATAATAATATACTTCATATTAGTAACTCTAATTAAAGTTAGGAATGTTGTGTTTTATTTTAATGTTAAATTTGGAACTTAAACTAGTGAATACAAGAGCAAATGTACTAACATTGTAAGTTTGAAAAGAGAATCATTCCACTGGAACTGTGGGTGTCATTTGGTTTTTGATGATTTTCCTCATTGAAGACCAGGAGCACAGTGGATATAGTTCTGAAATTTACATTAATTTAAAAGTCACTAAAAGTCACATAAAATTAAACAATTTTTAAACAACCTTTTACAAAATTTTTTCCAATCTTACAGAATACTTTCATAACAATATTCAAACATAACAACTTACTTGGTTTTAATTGTGACTGCCTCTGTATTAAAGTATAAGCAATAAGAGACAACAATTGTTTTGTTTACAAACCAAATGATAAAACAACCATTTTAGAAGTGTTAATAAACATTTAAAAATTCGCTAAAAACCAGTACCAGGGAACAGATTTAAATTAAACACAAAAAAGTAATCTCTCGCTTACCTATAAAGGTTTAAGAAACTAAATGTTAAAAAATATGAAACACATATGTACTAGCATAAAATTATAAACAAACCTAATAACTTTTTATTTAAAGACTTTATCTTTTAGCAACTATATTTTCATAGAAGTTTTGTCCCCCTTTTGGTAATTTTATCAAATATGTAGACAATAGGTACTAAATGGAACTACTTCAGTTTAGTGAAATGTTTTTTTAAATAAACGCTTAACTTTTATAAATTAACACGTAGAGTTTTATTGAACCCATTCTTATTTAAATTTTACTTATGTTGATTACGCTTGAAATTATTTAATTGATTATTTACTATGTTGTGTAATATATATTGTTTGTGTTTTATCTTAGTTTATTGTTTCAATTGTATTTTCTCTGACGAAAATTGATGAAATATATTGGAAAAGAAAGAGTTTGAGTCATTTTATTTATTTAGTAAAATTGAAAACAAGTCTGATTTTTAAATTATTAAAATTTTACTATATTCAGTCTACTACTATAAAGAAATTTTACTTAAAAATAAATGAAATAGTTTCTCGTTGCAGCTAAAGTATTGTTTATTGTCAATCAAATATTCCTAAAACCTTTTGTTTAATTAGTTTCTAGTATTTAATTAGTAAAAAAAGTTTTTTTAGATCTTGTAAAAGTTTAAAATCACCAAAATATTTTTTAAAACAGTATAGTTCTTTTGAAAATTGCAACAAAAAACTTTAAAGCCTATAAATTGTTTTTAAATTTTATTTTCACTGATAATAAGCTATATTATAATACTTCACATTAAAATTTATATACAATTCTAATTATCTCGTGCACATTTTTCCAAAACAAAAGGTGAGTGTAGTTTTTTTTTGTAGCTTTTTAAATAAAATTTCGTTTAACTTTAGCTACTTAGTTCAATCGAACTTTACAGGCATGTTTTTTTATTTAGTTTATTTATACTAGAAGATGCAAACAAAAATTTTTGATAAAAATAGAAAAAATTGTTCTGAAATTAAACTTTTATATATCAAACTGCGAAATGATTTAAGCTTCTAAAAATATGAGAACTTGTTTTAAATCGCAACTGTATAAACTTAAAAATTGTTGGTTTTAGTAACACAAAATATTGATGATTTAAATAAATTACCTTTTAAAATAAATACTTATTAAAAACTTTCAAATTTTTTCTATTTTTTGACATTAACTCGAAATAACAAACCTGCATTTTACCTTGCTATCTAAATTTGTCTTGTAAAATTTTTGTTAAGTTGTTAAAACATCTTAGTATAAATAACCACAATGATATAGTAAAAAAGTAGCCTATTTAGTTACTTTAAACACTATAAATCTCAAGACTTTTTGAATAAAGAGCTTTAAATAGAAGAAACAGCTTTTAAGATAATTAGTTTAATTTATACTAATGAAAAAACGAGTTTGAAAAGTTTGTGTAATAAACAATATTATTAAATTCTTATAGTTAAAAACAAAAATTGGATATACTAAATAAAATCATTTATAAATCTATCATACGATCTAATATTATGATAAACATCATACTAATTAAAATTTAAAAAAATCTACAAATAACAGACACTTCAATTAGGTTTATAAATCGTAACAAAGTTCATACTGATTAAACATGAATTTAAGCAACTTTTGGTTACTTAACTCAATCAAGTGTCAGTATTTGTTACTATTTATTTGCATTTGATCGGAATTAATTTATAAAACAGCAGAAAGTTTTGGGAAACCAAAAAAATGATTTTGTCTGCTTTTGTTAAAACTTTGTGAACATTGTTTTTGAATGTAAAATTTCTGAAAAACTTTTAAATAGGTAAACAAACTTTATTTTACAAAAAAACGTACGTTACGTTAAACGTGTACCTTACAGCTTTAGACAAGATTTAGTTTTTTTTAAATTGAAAAATAGCTAATTTTTTATTATGTTAACAAAAGTTTTACACGCTTAGTTTATTGTTTAAGTTATTTAAAAAATAACAGCTTTATGTTATCATAAAATATTTTAAAATCGTTTTTGCGTTCATTTAATTAATTTATCTAATAAAACATCAAAAATTAAAAAAAAAAATTCATCTTATTTTCAATACTTAGTGCGTATCTATTAAAGTGCGTTCCATATTATTGCCCTTACTGTACTTGACTGTCTATTCATAAGAATAAAAAAGTATTTATAAAGGAAATTCTTATTGATTCTTGTATCATACTTTTAAATATTTACTAGATTAGTATTATGAATTGTTTATCAAATGAGTTAATAATATTAAAGTAAACTGCATGGATAACAAACATTGCTTATTTTACTAGCTAATTAAATAACACAAAAAATGTTGTAGTTAGTGTTTTATTGTTGTGAGACAAGGTAAAAAGTTTCACTTTGTAACAATTATGAATTTATTTTTTAAAGTGCATTATGTAGTTGTAAGAACTGTGTTTTGTTTAACTTCAAAACAAAGTACTTGAAAAAAGGATGAATTAGCAAAACATTTAGTTTAAAAAGTAATTGCTATATTTATTAAATTTAGTTTAAAATAACATATCAGAAGTTATAAAGTAATAAAAGAATATTTTTTAAAACACTAATTTTTGTTTAAAAAATTGTAACTTTATTGGCTAAGTAAATATATAACATTAAACATATTTTCAAAGAGATACTGTAAAAACAGCGACCAATACACAAACCCTTCTTGCTGATTGCGCCTGAAAACTTTCACCACAAGCATCACGCGGCGGTCGATTTTAGGTTTCTGGTAAATTTACCTCTTTTATATTAGTTTCAAAACTTTTTTAAAGATTATTTATAATTCTTAATATGTCTTGGTTTTAAAACTGCTACTTAAACTTACTTAATAAGTTTCAATACAAATAAACCTTGCTTAATACAACTGATATGTTATTCTAACTGAATTTTTCGGTAAATGTAGGTATAACCTGTATATTTTGTCTTTGCAAAATCATTTGAACAAACTAAAGAAGCTTTTAAGTTTAAAAGTCTACCAGGAAATAGTTTACGATGCAGTACTCAAATATTAGAATAATAATAAAACGTATCTGTTGTATTAAAAGTTGAACAAAAAGCTTAAATTTCATCGAGACATCAACTTTACTGACAAATGTGATTTGTTTTTTTTAGTATAAAGTTTACTAATTTGTTATGTCTAGAAGAATTTTAAACTTATTCTGTTTTCCAAATACTTCGTCAATACTATACGCTCAAAGTTCACATACACTTACAATTGTTAAATTATTTTAGAAATTTAAAGTAGAACTTTTTTTTTAATATTGTAAAACTACATTTTGCCGAAACACTGTCTTACTAAAAAACTAACCGTTTGTATTTTATAAATTATTTTTGTAACATTTGAAACTTGTCATGCTTTTGATCACTAATTAGGAACTTGTAATAATAATAGTTGTTATTTAGGATAAAGCATTAAATAAAATATGAAGTTTTATTTGTCAGTCTGATTTTTTTTTTAATTGCTTTTAATATAATAACTTATACAAGAAATTTTAAGCGGCTATACCAAATTGTAAACATACTTTTTTCTAATTGTTTTTTTGAAAATTAAAGTTATGACTCATTTATTTTAAAATTATTTAACATAAAAAAATTGTTATTTGAAGTGAAAGTTATTAAGTAATTGTCAAATTTTTTAACAACCTTTTTAATCATCTTTAAAAAAAAATAATGTTGAACACAAAATAAAAGACTAACATGAAGTTTGTAAAAAAACAATTTTAACAAGTTATTGTTACTGTATTTAACGTTTTTAAGATTCAAATGCATATTAAATAAACAAATCATAGACTTTTACATGAATATGTTTATTGTTTAATTTCAAATCAGGGTTTAAATAAACACTATAACCACAAAACTTAAAATAATAAAACAGAAGAAAATCAATTAGTTTTCATGCTAAACACAATTTTCTTTTTGTAACAATTAAAATTAAGCTTTGTGACACGCTTAACTTTTAAAGATAGATTCGTTTAAGAAACCAACTTTATACAATTCAAAACAAACTTATGTGTATCAACAGATTTGGTGACATTTTAGTGATAGAAAAAAAATATTTTATAACAACATTTTTCAAATGAACTTTTAAACAACTGACTAATCTTAAAGAATAAGTTATTTGCGATAAAGGTCTATCACCATTTAGAATTCAGAATCAACCTAATCATTCAACCATTCGACTAGTATTGGTTTGAAGTCAAAAACGTCTGGTTGTCCCTCGTGCTTGTCCAGGGCGTTTTTGTGGTCGGACCATTTGAAAGGTGGTACCTGGTCGTGTGTTGGTCCGCACTCGGCAACCATGCTTAAGTTGCTGAAGAAAAATCATTATGATTAAAAAGTTTTGTTTTTGTTACTAACGCTTAGAACAAAAAATATCAGGCTATGATTTACCATTAGCTCAACTAAATAAAACATTACAAAAGAAAACAATGTAATTTTTTTTTCTAATTTTATATTTGTTTTTTAAGTCTGCTCGGCTAAAACTTTTAAATACTACAGGTCACCAGAGTACGACAATCACTTCAGTAGTTTTTTAATTTTTTTTAATTTTTAGTCTGATTATACTGTTATTGATAACTATTTTAATCTTATAGTCCTAATTCTTTAGTTTAAATCCTAGGCCAGAAATAAAAAAATTATTTATATACAGGCTATCAACCTTGTTTGAATTTGATACCAAAGCGATCTATTTTACAGCCTGAAAGAAATATTTTTGCAGTTTATCATATCTTTTTACGATTCGTAAATACTAGTAGAATAAAAAAAGTATAAAGTCTATTCGAAGATTGTTTAAATTATAGTTTTTATATTTTTTAC
>NW_028139888.1:0-40754 GCF_965202585.1 Thalia democratica | reverse complement strand
TTTAATAAATTTTTTCAAGCATTATTTTGAAGAAGTTTTAAATCTCTTTAAAAATATTAAACTAAAATAAAAGGTTAGACACATTATTTGTTTAAATAAGTAATGTTATTTTAAAAAGACAATGTACCATAAATAAAAAAATGAAAAAAAAAGGTGTTATAATTATTTTTCTGTATTTCTTACAAGTCATTTTGACTAAAGTTTTAAAGAATTTCTAATATTTTGTGAACTCAAGATCAGCTAAAACTAGTTCTATTTAAACTTTAAAAACTTCTGATACACTTGAAACAAGAATGGTACCGAGAAATTCAGTTTGTACAAGCTTTATGTAACACGTGAGCTTTTTATTTAATAAATTATTTTTTTACAGTCTAAAATAGCTTTTAACAAGTTTTTACTTATCAGTCACAAAGAGTTTTCTTCAATTTTTAAAAGTTATCTCTTTAATTTTTATTTAAATTTGTCAAATGCTTAATTTATTTTGATCATAATGAAAATAGATTGTTAAGTTTTTTCAATTTTGTTTAAAAAGTTTAATTAGTTAAATATTTTGAATTTTTTCAAAAGTATTATCTTGATAACAACCTTAACATTTTTAAAGAAATTTTTAAAGAAATGCCAAAAACCTTTAAGTAAAAGCTTTTAAAGTTTTTTTCATGAACTATTCTAAAGAAAAAAAATTTGAGAATTTTAGTTTTTATGCATGAGGTTTTTATTAAGTATTAAGGGTTGCCACTTAAGCTGGAACCCTGGAAAAACCTGGAATTTGACAATTTAGACAAAAAAAAGCTGGAAAAACCTGCAATTTGGGAAATTAAAAAAATAACTGTAAATACCTTATGTTTTAACAACTTTCCAATGTTCAGTAGTAAAATTTCAATTTGACTTGAAATATTTCCATATAAATAAAAAGAAATTGTAATCATCAAAAACTATTTTCATTAAAAAACATGTTTAGAGTAGCTTTACAGTTTCTTTTCAATGTTTTTATACTATTTAACACAGTTTTTTACCTCAAACCTTATTTAAAACTTAAAGAGACCCAAAAATGTGTACTTTTAGAACCTCGAAGAAATTTGGAAAACCTGGAAAAAATTTTTGAAAAAAGAGTGGCAACCCTGAGTATTGCAAGTTTTGTTTTTACCTAAAACTAATATCTATATTTTTTAATGAAAATAGAGTATATGGCAATATGAAAGCATAATACCCTTCAACTTACTTAAAGTATTAGTTAACTCTAAAATGATTTATAACTTTGTAAAAAACGTTTCAATTTAAATATTTTACATTAAATTGTTAAATTTGCACCTCTTTGTTGTCATTGGAGTTGTAATTACAGAATACCTTGCACTAGATTTTTTTGCTGGAAAATCTTGGCATTTATAATTTAAAATTATCCTAAAAACTAAAATATTTGGGACTTTACTTATCACATTTTCTAATATATCTACGGTTACCAGGCAATCAGGCTTATAAGGACAACTTTGTTTGCTAAATTGGACATTTTTTAAATCTTTAAGTTTTAAGTATTTAATCCTTAATTTTAACTGAGCCTTAATTTAACACTGTTTTTGTAATTTGCATATTATGTGATATTGGTGAACTGTTTTTTTTTTTTGATGGACTCATACTTATTTTGATTATCTAACAATTTTAGTATAGCTTTTAGTCGCTAAAGCTGTATTTTTTAGAGTTAAAGAAACCCTGTTTAAGTAATTGAATTTTAGTTTTTCTATTGCCCAGTTAAATGATATATAATCTAGACATTTATTTACCCTGATCAAAAATCTACCTAAATTCTTAATGTTTTTTTTAGAAACCAACAACTTTTTCCTTGCTCTTCCAAACTTTAAATTTTTCCACTCAGTGAGGCTATAATTTAAATTAAGCAGCTTAGAAATAAAAGCAATAAAAAATTATTACTTTCTCAAAAACTATCTTGTTATCTTTTATGTCACTAACTTTTTTATTTGCAAGATATTGAAATAGATTTTTTGAAAGAAAATTTTTACAACAATTAAAAGAAGGTTTCAATTTTTTTTTTAATTAGTTTTTGACCATTTACTAAATTTAAAACCTTTTACAGTAAAGTTTTTAACAGCTTAGTCAACATTTGACGTATAATATAAAAATTATTGTTGTATCTAACAAAACTCTCACACAATAAATGTTCTGTTATTGATAGTTCTATTGTAATTTTAGTTTATAAAAAAAAAATAGACATTGTCACGACTTAAAAAGAAACTTTTCAATAAAAGTTAATATATTGCTAATATAAACTGTGTTCAATCAAATTTAAATGATAAATAGTTTTTGGTAAGTGTTAAGTAATTTAGTTTAAGGTTTAAGTTGGTAATTATGCTTTCTACTTTTATAATCTAAGAATTTAATAAGCATCTATTTATAGTCGAAACATAGAAAAATTATATAGGATATTGTTGTGGTGAAATGGTTTATCGAAAACGTAATAAAAAGATTCCATGATTTAATTACTTCTTTAAAAATAATCCATACAATTGCTTACAGATATTTATAATAACTAAAACTTTCAAATTAAATATGACATTTACCTTTACTGTTTTTATTAGCTTGGATTAATAGCTTAAACTTAAATATCTAAGTTGTAAGAAATTTTTTATTTATTGTTTGAGTAGCTTAGAACTAAAAAGGCTTTAACTTGGTTGAAAGGAAAAGATTGAAACGATAAAAATACACACCCTCAAAGTTTAATTTGACAAGTATAAAGATTTTGAAATAAACAAATCAATGTGTTGATTAATTGAATAAAATATACAAATAACTTGAGTGCGTTTTATAAAATCCATATACTTAAAAGGTGAATCTGGAATTTGCTACTGTAGAGGAATAGTTTTATAATTTTGCATGAAAGTCAGACAAGTTTGTTAGTTGATTAACATAATTATGTTAGTGCTTTCTTTTCTATTAAATTTTTAGCCTTCGATTTAATATCAGCTATGCTTAAACTAAATTTATATATTTTAGTTTAGTAAAAACTGTTTATTATTAAAAAATGGAAAAATATGTTTTATAAAAGTGTTGGCTAATTTAGACAAGTGTCTAGCAGACATTAATTTTTTGCAATATTTGCCTTTTTTTTTATGTTATTAAAAATGAACAGTTTTTTTAAGCTTTTAAACTGATTAACTAATATCTTCAATGGAAAATACGTTGGCATCTGATTTAACAAAAGAAGGTGTCGTAAAAATGACTGCTACTGATACAAACAGTACAGACCACTCGAGGTTAGCATTGAAGCTTCAGTTATTTCTTGTTGAATCAAAATAATTAACTTAAATGTATGTTACCACAGCATTTTGTCTGTCCACGACGATATTGTCAAGTCGCCATCAGACGAACGTATTTACCACGGCTTTCAACTCGGCAACAAACTCAAAGTTGTGGTGGTAAGTGACCCGACCACGGAAAAGGCTGCTGCTTCAATGGATGTACAAATAGGTACTTGAATTGTTTGGTATTGTTTTATAACCTACAAGTAACTAAAGCGCTGATTTTTTTGATTAAATTAAAATTTTTAAAAAAATTTTTTGTCTTAAAAATATGATTGTTTAAATCTTTCACCTTACTTTAACTGTGTACAGTAATATAGAGCATTTCTTAAAATTCTATACGCACAACGCGTACAACTTAACTTCTAACAACAACACAGGATCATTAAAGGACCTGTTGAGTTACCGGGATTGGCTCATTTTTGTGAACACATGCTGTTTTTAGGAAGTGAGAAATATCCAGAAGAAGGAAAATTTGACAAGGTTTTTGTTGTGCAGTTTAATTTTACAACATTGTATCAGCAGTTAGTTAATAGTTCGTTCCTTTAAAAGTGAAAAGATAATCTATGTTGTTACTAGATGCTTACAAATTTCAATATTATATTAATATTAAATGTAAAATTAAATTAAAAACGTACCTGAAGAACTGTTTTATATTTTATAATAATATTACAATCTATGTTAAGTATATAAATAGTCACTATTAATGAAAACCTAAGTAAATATTTTTAGAAGTCAATTGAAAAACAAAGTGTTATAGTAAAAGTTCTAAAGAGTATTATTATAACAATACTTTAATTCAATCGTTATTTGATTTTGCTTTGAAGAAATATAACTTGAAGATTTGGAAAAGTTTATTATGTTCATAGTTATATGCTTTTAAACAGTTTGCTGGACAAAATGGTGGATATAGCAACGCTTATACGGCAGGAGACCACACAAACTATCATTTCAATATCAAATACGACAAGCTTGAAGAGATATTGGACCAGTTAGTGAAAAAATAAAAGTCTTCTCTATTTTTATTCTTTAAACTCGAACAAGTTTTACAACCTTAAAACAAATTAATCAGGTTTGCGCAGTTCTTCATATCGCCGACCTTCGACGAGGACTCGACCTCAAGGGAGATCGAGGCCGTCAATTCGGAAAACGAAAAAAACATGATGAGCGACAGCAGCAGGGAACCCCATGGTCGATGCGGCGACGTGCAATCAAAACCACGACTACTCCAAGTTCGCCACCGGTAAGTGCGTTTAAAACTAAAATTAGTGTAAGTTTTATTTAAAGCATATTAAAACAGTTTGCAACTGGTTAATCAGGAAACCGTGACACTCTCATGGAAGGTCCGCTCAGGAAAGGAATCGACGTCCGCGATGAGCTGCTGAAGTTTCACGCCAAGTACTACTCTTCGAACGTGATGGCGCTATGTGTGCTCGGCAGGCAGCCGGTGGAAGAGCTGGAAAGCATGGTGGTCGGCATGTTCGGTGGGATCGCGAACAAAGAAGTCGAAGTTCCTCGCTACACCGAAGGACCGTATCTCGAAGAGCACCTGAAGATTCGCATCGACCTCGTTCCCGTGCAAGACACAAGATCTTTGTATTTCCAGTTTCCGGTGCCGGATTACACTGAGAACTACAAAACTAAAGTGGGTTTCTTTTTATTTTTGGTTAAAATTTGTCAACGTCGGCAAACAAATCAATACACATAATCTTTCAGCCTAATGAGTATGTTTGCTATTTGATCGGGCACAAAGGAAAAGGGTCGCTGTTTTTGTCGTTGAAAAAATTTAGGTTTTGTCAACAGCTTAAGTGCATACGATTAGTATTACGACGGTTTCGGTTTTTTGGAATTTGCTGCGATCTTACCGAAGAAGAATTGGTAAGCTTTGTTTACTTTTGTGTATATATATATGTCAGTAACTTAGTGAAACTACAACTAAAGAGAAACTACAGCTTTAAAAGAATATAAATGAAACAAAAGAGTACAAAACTATAAGCTTCAACAACTAAATTGAATGAAAGTTTTATATTAAGAAATATCCATGTTAAAGTTTTTATATTGATGGTTAAAAGTGTATTAAACAATAACTATTTTTACACGATGTATTATGCAAATAAATTTTCGCTTCATTTATATCTATTAATTATTAATTGTAAAACATTGTATGCATATTTAAATATTGATAAAGGATTTTAATAAAACAACTTACCTATTTTGATTAAATTATTGAAATATATATACCGTATTAATGTAAAATATTTAAAATTATCATATATGTACAAAAATTTAGAACATGTTGATGAAATTGTGAATGTTGTTTTCCAATATATAAATATGCTACGTGCGACAAAACCTGATGAAAAAATATTTTGGAACAAAAAGATATTAAAGACATGTGGTTTAGATTTCAAGGTATTTGTAACTAGTTATTTGTAACAAGTATGGATTGCTTTATAATTCTTAAAAAATAATTTCAAAATCTATATTTTTAACACTTGCTTTATATATAATAATTTTAAGTTTGTATTTTAGATAGTTTTCATTAGTAAGATACCGTTTTTTTTTTTTCAAAAAATTTATTTTATGAAATTATTGAAAAATATATACAGAAAAATATAATCCGATAGACGTAGTTAAGAATGTTGCAATAAACTTACGCAACTATCCAGTAAGTGAAGTGCTGACTGCACCAGTGCTTATTACTAAGTTTGATGACAAACTCATTGAAGACTTCTTATCTTATCTCGTACCTCAAAACCTCAGGTATTTACTTTTTTATAACACTTTAACTTACTTAATGCTTTCAAAATTTAAAATTATAAGTTTGTTATCTTGAGTAATAATTTAATTTTCTAGATCAAAGTATTTGTTTTTACTTGGTTTTATTGCTTACAGTTAAGCTAAATTAGCTAAAGACAAAACTTTTGAAGAGAATAAAAATGTAATGACTAGTTTTTTTTAATTAGTTCCGTTAGTAACTTTAAAAGTTAGAGTTTTCTTATATAAGAAGAAAGTCTTAAAATAATTGGGCATAAACTTTTGAGCTTTATAAGGGCTTCTAACTTAATTTTTGAATTAAGAGGATTTCGGATTGCCATTTGTCAAACTAAGTCACAGAGGTGCTGTAGTTTGTTTTAGTTTGAAAAACTTGTCGTTTAAAATTAATAATAATGACTATAAACTTTTTGTTATAAAACGAACTACTTTTTATGAATGTAATTATCAAATTCTGTTCTTTAAGTTAGTATTTAGAAAAAATGAAACGTTTTAATATAAAATAAAAACAATATTTTAGTAGTTTAAAGATATTAAAAAAGTTAATAATTAGGTTTTATTCTATCTGTTTAATTTTGGCTGCTATAAATGTATTTCACTACTCTTTATGGGTAAAGATAATTGGTCAAATGGACAAGGTCTTAAGGAAAAATATAATAAAATCAATTTGTTATTACTTTTAATGTTACTAAAAAAAATGTTCATTACGTAATGCAAATGAAATCTACAAAATATACAGAATAACAGTAAGTGCTAAGAAGTTTGAAGGAAGTTGCAATACAATTGAAAAGTGGTATAAGTGCAAGTACAATGTCACTAAACTGTCGGAAGATTTCATTAGAAAGCTGAGTGATGCACCTAGACACCAAGATCATCATCTTCCTCTGCCGAACCAATTCATCGCTACCGACTTCCGGTTGAAGTCTCCTCCTGAAAATTTTGAACTCAATGAACATCCATATTTGATCAAAGTTAGTTGTTCTTGTTGTATTTAGTTTTTGTTTATTGTCAGATTTGTTTGTATTAGAACACAATCAATTTTTGAGACTGTTTTATGTTAAAATGATTGTATTTATATAAAAAAATAGCGTTTGTTTAAGGTTTTAACCTAGAATTACAAATAGCATACTCTACAAAGGGCTTGTCTTATTTTTAGATATTAAATGCAGATTTTTAATATTTAAACTACTTTTACTTTTAACTATGTTTTCATTTAAAACTTTAAGCTGTTTATTTGAAATTACTAATTTAAGTATTCATGTTTTTTTGTAATACTTGACTCTAATTGCATTTTATTAGAGAGACTTTGAGTGGCTTTGACTGCCTTAAAACAAATGAACCTGGACAGTAGTTTTGAGTCTGTTCGTTTCTGCGCTAATTAATTTAAACACTCAAAATAAAAACTAGTGGTATTCACGTATTCTATTCTGAATTTACTCTATTCTGAACATAAATTTAGTAAAATTAAAAAAATATTTGTATAACGCCTGCATTGCTTTGTAATAAAAAAAAAAGTGTTTATAGTATAATTAAAAAGTTTAGACACAAAAGGCACAAAAATTAACTTGAAAAAATACTAAACCTCATATAGTCTAGCTCAGGGATTGTCAGCCTTTTAAATGAATATGCATTTTTTCCTTAAATAGAATGATCGCGGGCGGATCGCATTGTACAAAATAAAATATTTATGGGCTGTAACTAATTAAAGTAATTTTATGAATCTATAAAAGATCTAGTTTAAACTAAAACTGTAAAAAATATGCAATATTAAAGCGTTAGTACTCATAAATTAGGGCATAAATAAATTAACTTTACATACAAACGTATTGTTCTACTAATTTTAAATGCTGTCATAAAGTTTGATCACACCGATTCGATCACCAGACCACAAGCCTTTAGTAGACTGAGAAACCGAACTCAGTCTACCGAACGCTTGTGGTCTCAAAATCCGATTGGTGCGAATTTGTGTGATGAAAACCTTATTTCAACTTGAGCTTGTCTCACGGCATACGAAAGTCCAGGCTTCGGCTCAGTAGACTTCTTCTAACCTTTTCATTGATCATTATTAAATGTGGTGTTACAGTTAAAAGTTTATTTCGTTGATTTTTTCAAAACAAAAACGTTTGCGTTCGCTGACCCATGGTCGAGATTGTATTCTTTTTGCTGTACTAATCTGCTTTGCACAGCTTTTGATAAGGTTGAAGGTTACGTGTCTAAATCATTTTGACTCTATCACAGAAAACGGATATTTCCAGAGTTTGGTTTAAGCAAGACACGACGTTTAATTTGCCCAAATGTGATTTGCAGTTTGTCATTGCGTCACCTGTGTGCTACAACAACCCAGAACATAGTGAGATGAATGATATCTTTGTTGGTTAGCATTTTATCCATTTGAGATTTGTATGCGAGTTTTCATTTTATACATTAGTAAAAACAATTAAAAGCTTGATTTAAAAGTAAACAATTTTGGAATTAATTTAAACACCAAAGATATTTTTTCTTTAATAAGTTTAACTTTATATATTCTTAACCACTTTTGGCTACCTGAATTAAAATTGTTTACAAATAAAAAAAATAAAAAATATATACATTTATTAAACATTCTTAGATTTGCTGAATGATTCGCTGAAAGAGTCTGCATACAATGCTCAATGTGCTGGACTATATTATATTCTATATGCCACTCATCAAGGAATCAATGTTTGTTTTAGTATTTAAAAAAGTTAAAAGTGTTTTATATCTCCTTAATATGTAAATTTTTAAAAGATGTTTCATTTTCTATAAAATCTAATAGCAAAAATTCTGAAGAGTTTTAGTTATTTTTAATTTTAGATTGAAGTTTATGGATATAACGAAAAACAAAACATTCTATTGAAAAAACTTCTCAGTAAAATTGTTAAATTTGAGGTTGATGCAAATCGTTTTCAGATAATGAAAGAACAAGTAAGTAAAAAACATTGTTTTTTTTTTTTTGAATAGTTATAATACTATTCGCTATTTTTTTTTTACTTTCTTATTGAACACTTAGCGTTAAAACTAAATGTGCAGAGAAAATAACGTATTTTCAATCAAAAACTTCAACATAAAACTTTACGCACTAGCCGTATGTTAAGACATTAAGTTTATAGTATAAAACGTATTTAATTCAGGAAAAAAGATGCTTGACAAACTTCAAAGCAAAACAGCCATACGAAATGTCTGGTTTCTATAGCAATGCATTGCAATTTAATAAATGCTGGATGAACCAGGAGCTTATAGATTCCCTTGAGAGTGTTACTGCTGAAAAGCTGCAAGCGTTTATCGATAACCAGTATTTTTCGGATATGTCTATTGAATCGTTGTTGATGGGAAATTTAACTGCTCAAGGTTTGTGCAAAATAAAAAAATAAAAAAGTTGTTGTAATAAAAACAGTTTAAACATTTCGTTAGTAGTGTTTTCAGCATAATGTTTATTTGAGCCTTTTTTACTGAAAATATTTCAATAGATGCATTGTCTATCAGTGAATTGGTTGAAGAAACTTTCAAAGAAAAAAGAAACAGCTGTGCTAGTGAAAATTCAAATCAAATTCAAGAAGTTGTCATCGGTAAAGGTTTGTATTTTAAATAAAAATGGTGTTTTTAAAATGGTTTCTAAATTTTTTTAAAATCTGTTTTAAATGTGTGTCAGAAAAAATTACTTTAATATTAAACAGTTTCCCACCATTGATGAATCATTCATATCAAAACCTAACGTTTTTAGGCAATGTCGTCTTTTTAATATTTCAAGGAAGAAAAAAATTTTACTACTAGCTTTAACTATCAGTTTAGCTTATTCATTAAACATCAGAATATTTTCCATATTGCATTTTTTTTATGTTCTCTTTGAAAAAAAGAAAGTTTAGTCTCAAAAATATTTGAAGTTAGATTAGTTATCTTTAAAAAGTTTCAAAACGTTGTAGATTCTTAAATTTAAAATGAACTTATATTTGTTTATAAATTCAAAACGATTGATACAAGTTAACAGTTTTATTGGTTTTAAGGTTTTTAAAAATCTATGGTGGGACAAAAGAAAGTTATTTTTTTTAAACTTCCATCAACTTAACCTAACTATCAAGATTACGTACATGTTTGCATATTAGCATGAAACTGACGTTAACTTTCTCCCTAAAGTTTATCTGTTTAAAGAAGAAAAAGTAGATAAGTTTTTCAATAAAAGCTTGTCCTTTCAATACTTATTAACACTCAATTCTTCTAAAGATAATAAAAAAGTTTCGTTTTATTTTGCTGCAGATTTTAATTAATGTTTTTTTATTTAGTTAATAACTTTTTTTTAAATGATATACTAATTTTAAACAATTTAAATTTCATAAGAAAACATATGACTGCAATTGTTTTAAAATATGAATATAAAATAACATAAAAGGTAAAAGTTATGTGTACAAAACAAGACACCAAGTGAGAGACATTTCAGCTTGCGAAGTTACGCTCAACATAGATGTTCAGTGTGATGAAATCAATGTCATGACAAAGCTTTTCGTTCAAATAATTCAAAGCCCATTCTATCTCACTCTTCGTACTAAGTTTTTTTATTTTTATTTTTTCAATTTACTATTAAAGAAATTTGTTGTATATGGCATATTATGCGTTAAAAATAAGATTTCATGAACTAGTTTTTAACTATATACCAGTTACATGTAACTTGAGTTTTGCCATGATGAAAATGTATCAGTAATTTTTTTTTTGCTTTCGTATCCGAAGAGGTCTTAACCAAAAATAAGAAACTAAGTAAAAATGACTAAAGTATAACATAACAATTTCGACTTATTTGAATATATCATTTATACGCTTTTTACTAGTAAACAAGTTATATTCGAAAAAAGATAAATGCTAGTAAAGAAATCTGTTAAAGTTTAGGAAAACTTACATATATTATACAAAAAAACGTTCATTTAAAAACAAAAGTAAATGGCAATTGTTTCAACATAAAAAATTAAATTAAAAATACTTTATAATCTAATAGTGTATAAGTTTAAACAATTAACTTGAAGCTACAAAGTAATAAAATAACTTAAATAGTTTAACTTAAACAATCAGTATTTATTTTGTTTTTAATAATGATACTGATGTTAGTAAATAACATAAAAAGATTTAAATTAATTGTTTTAAGTTTTATTTGTTAAATATAAAAAAAAACATTGAATAGCAAAATTAGTCAAAAGGTTAAATCCTATGATATAATACAATAATGTAAAATGACACATGAAGTAAGAAAATATAGCAAAAGTATTAGATTATTTAATATTAAAGTAAAACTTACTACGGTGTTAAAAAGGTTCATTATTTTATTAGATTATTTTTCGAGAATGTACTAATTTTCTTACTTTAATAAATTTCGGTAATTTACTTAAAAAAATATATTTTATGTTTTTCCGTTATGTATATAGCATTGTGTTTGCAAATTGTCGCCTAGTTCAAATATGGTCCTTCTTTTGTATGTAATCACAATTTCAAACCTTTAAATGTTAGCTGTTAATGTCTCACAATTACCCTAATAAGTATTAATTGTATGTTTTCTTGCAACTGTATTTTCTAACATTTTAGAAAAAGAACAAAATTTATTTTAGAATAATAACAAAATTTGTCTTAAAAGAAGTTTATACTATAAACTAGATCCTAAACATAAAACTTAACTTATATGTTTTTGTAAAAACTTAGTATATTTCTAAATATATCATTTCGTAACTTTAAAATAATTTTTACTTTACAAAGAACAAAAATATATTTTGTTAACAAGTTTAACAAACAGAATAAAACTAACACTTTTAAAGGTGTTACATTTTTTATTGCTTAAAAAAAGCTCTTCCTATCTATTTCAGCTTGATTATTGTTAATTGTTGCTGCAATTATTAATTTTAGTTTCAAGTTTAAACACTTTGACATTATTTTTAAGGGAACAGCTTGGGTATCATGTTTGTTGTAATGCAAAGAAAATGAAAAGTTCCATGAACGTCCAATTTTCGATTCAATCAAAAAAGTCACCCGATTTCGTTGATGGGAGAATAGAAGCTTTTATTCACTCAATTGGAGTCAGTATTCATTGACGTCATAACTTTTATTTAATCAAACTTATCATCACACAGTGTTTTAGTTTTAGTTTCAGGTTATTTTTTTACATAAAAGTAAGTGTACAATTTTAATTTGTTCTAGAAAATCTTGGAAGACCTGAGTGCCAACGACTTCAGTGACGTGGTCGAAGCCCTGAAAACGAAACTAACTGAAAAACCAAAGTACTTGAGATTGGAAAACTATTACTATGGAGAGAAATTACAGCGAAACAATATGACTTCGGCAGATGTAAGTTTATTAGTTAGAAATATTTTTTATATTGCTTAACGCTCGAGTACGTAGGTAAATTAATATTTCTAAACGCTGCCATGCTTTTTTTAAATGTTAAAAAACACTTATTTTTTTTACTGTTTTTAATTCAAACTAGTGTATGGTTAAATATCTTTAAAAAACGTTGCAGATGAAAGGCAAGCTTCTTACTTGGAAACGTTACCGTAGATGACGTCATGAACTTTTACAAAAAATACGTAAAAGTTGATGCTCCGAATCGCGCTAAGCTGGCAGTTTATGTGCTTGGAAAAGATTTAGACGACTGTTAGTTTTCTTTTTAATACAGTTAATTTTATTTCACTAACTAGTACAGTAACAAGAAAATTTCTAGATACCCAGCAATACATTATTTAAAAACTATACTTATTATTGTTTGGGTTTTTAGAACAAAGCGAAAAGTCTTTAAAAAAGCTATTAGAGGCCTATAAAGTTCAATACAGTGCTTCCTCACTTATCCGTCCGTGTTTTTTTCGTAAATAAGGCCGGATTAGCTTTTGGTTGTATAGGAAAAAAAAATTATTGATAATCTACCTCATTTATATCAAGCAATGCTTATAATAAAATGTACACTTTATTATCTGCTAGTTTGATGTACTTTAATTTTCTTCAACGAACAAAATAATCAAAACAGACAAAAATAAATGAAACAAAGCTTTATAACGTTTAAAATTAGTTCAACAAAATCAAACTACATCGTGAACAGTATAACTAATATCGAAACCTTTTTTAAAAGAAAGAATAAAGGTTTGCTTGACATAACTTTCAAGTTTCTTAGCATATAGCTCACGGAATCGGATAAACTTTCTGGTGTAGATTTTGTTTTCTGTTTCATTCGGCTGATTCTGTACTAATGTTAAGGTATGCAATTGCAAAACTTTTGAATACAACCCAGGTTTTATCGGAATTAATAATTAAGTGTTCGGAGCAGCCCTCAGTTTGTTATTCTATATATCGTTCTTATATTGCATAGCACAAAAATAAATTAAACAATCAAGTGTTTTTTCTATACAATTATAACGTTAATATAAACTGCTTGCCTAGTTATTGAAATCAAGTAAGACATGTATTATAATAAAGCATTGATCAAATCTACTTCTCGACTAAAAGGTAAGTGAGGAACCGGATAAGTGAGGAAGAACTGTAATAAAAGTTTGTCGACGATTAACTTATAATTCAGAACTATCGCTAACTAGTTTAACAAAAGGCAGTATTAATTTTTTTTTATTCTAAATCTGACTTAGGTTTTATTTTTATTTCAGGTCAGTTCGCCCCTGGTGACATTTCAAATCTTGACAGCAGCTGCAACGTCACTCCGCCAATTCCCACACAGGTAATAAAAATCTTGTTACAGTTATTGACATATATTCAATTATTTTAAAGATACACGCAAAATTAAACACTTAATCGGTATTTATCATAGAAATAACGACAGAATTCATAAACTAGAAGTTTTACGTTTAGACTAGCTTTGAAATCTTCATTGACACTATAATTTAGCATACTTACTTCAAGCAACTTTCTAAACTAACAGAACGTTTACTAACATGAATAAAATAAAAGAAGTTAACTATACAAATATATTAATAACATTTGTTAAATTTTTTATATTAGACAAAGATGTATTAGAAATCTAGTGTTAATATATTTTTACACTTTCATAATATTACTATATGGCATAACTTTTTTAAAATGTTTTGCAGCCGTTTATAAAAACGATTTAACAGACTCACAACGAACAAATTTAAATTTTGATATATTAAAAGTATTCCCTGCCTAGTTTTATTTACATTTGTTTCAAACTTTACAAATAAACTACCCGATTAATATTATAAATCGTTTTATAACCGCATACACATATAATAGTATTGATATTCGATTCTTAAGTTGATTTGTAATAATTTTGTTATACTTGTTTTTACTTATAAAATATGTATGAAAATTTTAAATAGTTAGTTCTTTTATATCACTAACAAGACTAAAAAATATCTAACGTAATTAACGTCTAAATGTAAAAATTAAAAAGCATTTCTAGTGCTACTTGTGTTAGTTTAATAACATTGTTTTTTTAATCAGTTGTATTAAATAAGTGATTAGTGTCTTATTTTTTTGATATTTTTATGAATTAAATAACATTTATTATTTTTTAGCCTGAACTGATTGAAAATATTGAAGAATCAAAAAAGGCCGTGATCTTACCCCGAGAATTCCCGCTGCGATCGATATTAACACACCAAAACTTTAACACTACAAAACTGCTTTGCTTGTGTGTCAGAACAATATAGAATATTTTCATAGTTACTTGTAAAATTTATCGTAATAAAGTATAAAAATCACAGTTGAATGCTTTTCGTTTTTATTAGTAAAACTAACGAGTATAAGTAGATCAGTTTCTAAAGAATTTAAGATAAAATTAGTAAGTTGTACATCAAAGAAAGAAAATAAAGAAGTTCGTTTTAACTGTTTAAAAACTATTCTTCTCTGATTAAGCTGTTAAACTTAAAACTGAAATTATAATTTTAATGTTGCGACAATGTTCTAATTAGTTAACAAACTTAAGTATAAATCTTAAAAGTTAAAATGTGTAGTGAAAAAAACATATTTAAATCTAAAAATATTGATTAAAAATAGGTACTTTTAAGAAAGAAAAAGCTTTTGTTTGTTTTTAAATTTAAATAAAGCAGTAAGTTTTATCACTTGAAAACCAAAAACCCATAAGAAATTAGTTAGGTAATAGTTCTTAAACAAAACTAAACTTTTTCAATCATTAAATATTAAAAGCACACTAGAGTAATCAGATACAACGTACTAAGATGGTCCTTAAACTTTAATTTAGTGGAAAGAGCAAGTTTTAAATATGTAAGTTCTAAACAAAAACTAACTACACTAAAAATAAACAAGCTCTTTGTGTACATCACTACCATAATAAACGCTTTTTGCGAGATTAAATGACGAGTATTTGGAACTTTTCATAACTAAGTTAAATTATAACAACACTATTAGTACTGATAAGGTAAATTGAAAAAAGTTGTTTTGTCTAAAAATAACAATGGTATGTGCTTGATTGTGTATGTAACGCGGGCCTGGCGGTTAACTGACTATAACGCGTTAATATATATAATGCGCAATCCTAAGTGAGTTCTGAAACTACTTTTATTATTCAGTTTAATAGGTTTATGAAGTGTTTAGTAAACTTACCACGTAATAGTAACGAAAACCTTCAAGTCATAACTAATATATCACCAAAAATGTACCACGGCTTAATAGCCTTGTACCATACTTACAACATATAAAACCTCATTATTTAAACTTCTAATGACAAGCTGAAATAAAAACAAATTTTTGGCCGCACTAAATAAGAGCAACAGACAATAAAAGTGAGCCAAAATACAACGAAGCACGCATTTTTAAGCAAAAACTAATACTTTTAAAAGGATAAAATGCAAATACCATTATATCTCTAACAAAAAGTAAATATCTAAATGTAAGCATATTATAAATGTTGTTATAAAATTTATTTTATACAGTAAAAGCTTTAAAATTCTATAAACGTAAATAATATGTTTAAACTAGTATTTAATTTTTTAACAGTCCATTTTTAATTTATAGCTATACAACAATATTTAAAGTTGTATAAGAAATTGAAATTTTCAAATAATACATAACAAGAAGTAAAAATTGTAGTTATAGATAATTTGATTTCAAGGAAGCATAATGTTATTCTAGTTTTACAATAGTAACACGATAAAAAAATGCTGTAAAATTTTTTTTTTCTATTTCAAATTCTTGTTTTAAAAATGACGAGTACAAAATATTTTTTATGAAAAAAACTAAGTGCTTTACAACTTTAACTTTGTTTAATTTAGCTAGTAAAAAATTTTAAGCAAACTTTTAAAATAAAAACTAAAATAAACTTAATTTGATTCATATTGAAACTTTTATGTTGTTGTGAACATTAAAGTAAATTATGTGAAAGTCTTCATGATTATTAGTGTATTTCTATAAACAGTTGACATTTAAAATTAATCGTCTTATTTTTTTAACTTTTTATTTAATTTTTTTTTTAATTTAAGCTATTTAACAAAATCAGTTTTAAAATAACTATCGAAATTTGCAAAACTGCATGCGAATTTTTAGAAACAACTTTAAACTTAACTAAGAATGACGACAACGTTAAGAACACTAAAGTGTTAGTAACCATAAAAACAATAAATCAAACACCAAAAAATATCATAAAAACTCCTAGACATGATTGATGGTCTTTCACAATGTCTTACAATGTTTTTGATATCCCCAATGTGGTGAAGGATACTCCATCTGATGTCAAAACTAAATCTGTTGTTTTCATAATTAAATTGCGTTATTTTTATTTCGTAAGTTTTAAAGCTGGTAATAAGATTATACAAACTGCTTTTAACAGTCCCTTCGGCGAATGTTAATTGTAAACCTTGTTAGGATCGGTCGTATTTTCAGACGGAGATAGTAATTACATTGGGACGTGAGCTTGGTACGCAGGACCGGCAGCCGAAACTAAACCGGTTGGCTATCCAGCGCCTATATTTTTTGTTTTTTAAAAAACTTATGTTTACAATTAAGTCTTCAACATTTTTTCAAACATGATTGTGATAAATAATTAAACTTGTTTTCTTTACAACGCATTACTTAAATAAAAGTTCAAGTTTAAAAAAGTTCTGATTTTTTTTTTATTTTTTGAAACTCCATGGTATATATACAGTAATTAAAGTGGACATGGGGGAGATATGACTTAAAGGTGAACCAATTGCTTTAGAAACCTTATACCAAGTAATTCTAAAGCAACTAGTTTCTCGTAAAAATTTTGTTTTTTTAAAAAGTAGTTTTTTTTTTTCTTATCGCTGCTTTATTTTAGTTTAAATTAGTTTAATGAGTTTTATTAGTACAACAAAGTTCTACAGTATAAACACTTAGTTAGTTTTTGCATTTGAAAATTACCGGATTTCATATTTTAAAACTTTAAACTATAGTATACTCTTATTTCAATTTCAATTAAGTTTAATTTAGTAAAATATAATTTTTGGTAAGACTTACTACGAAAGATCTTAAATAAAATTCAAAAAAAAAAATGTTCTGTTATATGTTTTAAATAAAATAAAATCATAACATACATTATTCATACATACATGTAGTTTAAATGTGTAGTTCATACAAATATGTTGTTTGAAAGTTTGCTTTCTAATTGAATTAACTATGTTGGACTTTTTAGTTCAAATTTGCAACAGAACGTTCATACCATTCACATACTAGTTCTAATTTTAATAACACTACACTTTGCATACTTTAATAAAGTAAACTTTTTTAAAACGAAAAATGTTGACAACATTACTGTAAAACAAAACAATCACATTTTGACAATTAAAGTTCTGAACAAAATGATTAAAGGGCTACAACTCTAAAAGCATTATATTTAAAACACAATTTTCTAGATCTAATTAATAAGGTTATAAAGGTAACAAATTCTAAAAATATCAAAAGATTTTTTCATAATTACTAAAAGTTATCAAATATTAAACCTGCATTTAGCTTTATATGTTAAATATCAAAAACAGGTTTGTTGGCTTATCAATCACATTATAAAAAAAGTAAAAAAAATGTTTATTTTACAAGATCATTAAGAATTTCTAAAATTTAGAGAGTTCAGATTATCGGAGTTTCAATTTTGTAAATTCAAATAGTCGCACTTCCATATAAGACATTGTTCGATTTTATAATATTATGGAGTTTCTAAGGATCATATAAATTTATTGTTAAACTTTTATTGCGTTACGCCGTTTCTCTGCTGAGCAGTTCATCAGACGCTAAAAAAAGCTGAAAAAAAAACATACAGAGCGATGAGTTGTAAAATAAAAGTACACATATAAATAAAAATTGAAAATATAATTTAAAATATGAGTTATATTTAATTTGTTGTTTACAAAAGTAAAATTTTAAAGTTAAATTAGTTAAAATTAAATATAGTTAAGTTTAGTTTAAATAATCTATTAAGTATAGATTTAAGCATTTTAATAATGTATCTACTAAGTATTTAATATATTAAGCTTTGAAAAAATGTAAATATTAAGATTTATAGGGGATTTTTAGAAACAGAAATGGTCTTTTTACAGTAAAGGTTGTAACTATGAAAAAAATATTTACACAATACAAACATAACGGGTTTTTAAGGATCTACTTTACTAAAGCTAACTAAATTAGCAGTTAGGCCTGATTGTAATTCCAAATTAAAATATTGATTTTTTATTTTTAATCATAGTATTGTGATATTTCTCCGTATTAAACTTTTTTTACATTTTTTTCCCATTAAGCACATATTTTAACTAAATCTGATTTACTAAAGTACACTAGTTTTAGTAACTAACATGTATTACTAAAATAAGTTTTAACTGATATTTAATTGAGAAGATATTATTACGTTGTACCTTGTAGTCCTTCGTAATAAAGTACTTTATCATAAAAGCAGTTCAAAGCAAAAAGTAAAACTAGCTAATTAAACTTACATAACTTTTGAAGTTTTGTTTAACTACTTGGATATTTTTATATGATTAAAATGTATTAAGTTAAAAAGCTTAATGAAGCCTTATTTTTACATAAAAAGTTGTAGTTTTATTCTAAAAAAACCGCACTTTTCTTTAAAATAAAATAAAAAACAATACTTACAATTAAGTATTTTTCAGTTTTAATTCAGTTTTAACTTATATAATTGTTTTTTATAAGTTTGTGAAGTAAAATGTTTAGAATATTTTAAGAAGCAACGCTTACTTAATGTGATATGTACAGATAATCAAAGTTAAATCTTTTTTGTTAACTATTATTTTTATTAATCAAAATGACTAACTTATACTGGATTGAAAGCGTAATATTTTCTATTTGTAAATACTTATATTTATTTTTTTATATAAGGGTGACTTAATTAGTTTCACTAAAGTTTTGATCAACAACATTAAACTGTTTTAAGCGTAACTAAAAGGATTCTAAGTTAAATTTAAAGTTTGAGTAATGTAAATTACAATACGTAAGGTTTAACAACGGATATTAAATTTAAAAAAAATCAAATTATGTTACGCGTGTATAGATTTCTATCATCTAAAATATTTTTAAATAGTTTAACAACCTTTAGTTAAGTGTTTGTTAAGTGTGCTTATAATCATTATTGAAGACTTAATTTTTGCTGTTTTTTTAACTTTGATAGGTAAGGTAATTAAGACATTTCAAAAGTGATTTGCTAAAACAACTAAGTTAAATATTTGCTTCAATAATCATTTAACTTATTTTAGATTTTATTTAGTGTTTTTTGCTAGTAGGATTATATTTTGTTATAGTCTTACAAAAAGCAATTAAATAAACAAAGCATATTGTTTAAATTAATAGGGTTTGAAATGTACCATAAGAGTTTGTAATTATTGTTGATTATGTAGGTATTTTTGACACTTAGACCCTACATAATATTAATTTCTTAAAACAAAGTAGTTAATTGGCTAAGCTAAGTTTTAATGGTAAACAATGAAACACAAATTATCATTAATTTTAAAGCAATTCTTTTTTTTTTAAGATTTTTATTTAACACAAACTATGTTATGTTAAGTATTTTACAATGAACAAATATACTAAACTGTACGCTCTTGGATGTTAACAAAAAAGCTTACGTACATAGCATAACTGTTTAAGAACTTGATAATCTAAAGACAAATAAATATTGATGCCTTTTTTTACTTGATTTTTGTAAACCTTAAAAAAGTTCGTCATAATTGGTATAAAAATTATTTGATTTTGCACAATTTTGTTTAAGCTGATAGATATTATGACAAGTTAGTAAAAATGTGCTTTTTGAGAAAAAAAGTTTAGTTTCAAAACAAAAAAAATATTTAAAGGGTAGAAATAACTTTTCGACTTTAGAATAATAAAATAAGGAGCTTTTTTATACAGTATACTATTATAATTTAAATTAGAGGTTAACAGTTTTTTATAAAAAGCAAGTCCCTTTTAAGAAAAATTTTTCTCATGCTTCATTGTACATAAAAATTTACATGGACATAGAAAAAAATTTGTTACTCTTTTGTAGATAAGTAGTTATTTTAAAGTTATTTAATAACAAAACTGTGTCTAAAAATCAATTATAAGGCCCTATTATTTACTTTATGATAATCTAAGAGATTTGTATAAGTTCTTTTTATTTGTTTTAACTAAGATTGTTTCTAGCTTAGAAGCATAACACACAAATATTTTTTATATCAATCAATTTTTCCAAAAAGATGAAGTTTGCTGACCTCTAGCTTATAAGAGCACCATGTTGTTTAATATTTTCAAGATAAACATTAAGTAAGGCTTTCACCTTACAAACAAGTTCTTTTTTAAAGTTCATCTGGTAAGATAGTGGTTTATATTATGTAATGATGATATATTAATTAAATCGAAACCTTTTCTTTTATTTTTTGACATGAAATAGTTGTAGGTAGATTACAAACCCTCCAAATTAAGTTTTAAAGTAAAAATTTTGCTATTAATATTTATTTAACTTCTTGTTCAGGTGCAGAAACAAATTAAGAATTAATAGAAATACGAAATTTGTTCTTTATAAAAATATCAATTAATTTCTCAAATCTGCCAAAATTAAGGAAGAATGTGCTTTTTGTGTAAATTTACTTTATAGTCACTGTAGAGAAGCGACTTTTAAAATGTTTAAAAAAAATCTAGTGTTTTGGTCAAATAGTGTACTATTATAGTTTTAGAATAGTGATTAAATTAAAATAAACTTACTTCAATTTGTAACAGTTTCATTATACTTTTTATCTTTTTACTGTTTAAACATTATATTTTATAATATAATGTATAAGAAACGTTGATTAATTAAGGAAAATACAAATAGAAACAAAAAAAGTTTCTTACCTTTATGCAAGAAATAAGCAGACTTAAAAGATAAGTTTTGTTGTGGTATTAGGATTAAAACAGTTGTTTGAATTTAATATTAATATAAATTATTTAGTATTTAATAATTTATAACAAATAAGTTATGTATCCCGTTTTGTTAATTGCTTCCAAAAACGCAAATCTAGAGCATTATGCTAGATATAAACTAAAAGTATTGGAAATGTTTAAGTTATTTATACGTTGAATATGCTCAGGTATATTTAAATGTAAGAATAGTTTTAGCTATAATATAATCAAAATGAAGTTACATTACTATCAATTTGTGCTAAAAATTTAAGAGTTTTAAAATTAGGGTTAAAATGTAATAATCTTTCAGGGTAGTTTAAAAAACTAAACACATTGTCTAACTGTTTACATAATTACCTACACTTAAATACTTCCTTATTGATTTAAATTAAAATAAGTTTTTATGACAACAAGGTCTTATAAAAATGAGTTAAGTAAACTAAAATCAGTGTACTTTTTATTAAGGTGTTAGTATTCTCTAGAAGTAAAATAATTTTTAATTTTCATTTGAGTTAAGTAAGTAGATTCCTTCTAAAAGTAATTATTACAGTTGAAGTGTGTGACTAAATCAAGTTATAACTAGAAAAAAGTTATCACATTTTACATTTGAATTTAAAATATATTTGTAAAAATATATGCTTAGTATATTGTTCATTGTTAAATGATTGAAATACGTTATTTTTTATTTTATTAGTGTATTTTTTATTAAGGTGTTAGAATTCTCTAGAAGTAAAAAAAAATATTTTAATTTTCATTTGTGTTAAGTAAGTGAATTCCTTCTAAAAGTAATTATTACAGTTGAAGTGTGTGACTAAACAAAGTTATAACTAGAAAAAAGTTATCACATTTTACATTTCAATTTGAAAAAGATTTGTAAAATTATCGTTTAGTATATTGTCTATTGTTTAAATGATTGAAATACATATTTGAAACTTGATAAAAACTTTTACGCACAGTTAATTGAATTTATTCTAGTTAGCTTTTATTGAAAATGTTAAGTTGTCTAACATGTAGAAAATAAGTATTTAAAAAGTCAAACCTTAACTTTTATTGAACTAGTTAGAAAAATACTTTGAAGAAAATAGAGATTATTTGTAGGAATATGAAAAAAATAGTTAACTTTCATTAAATAAAAGTATTAATGTAGATGTTTTAAGAAGAACTGGTCTGAATATTTACTTCTAACTTAAAAAATTTAACTATTACTTAATTATTTTGTTATTATCCAGGTTGACTAAAACATTTCTACAAACCTTATTCAAATAGAACAAGTATTATTTAATTTATATATGTGATTGCGATATTTAAACGTAGTAAAATTACTTAATTGCAACATGTTTTAATAAACTAGTATACTTTTCGAGACGAAAATTTTAAAGCAGTTTGTTAATGTCAGATTAAAAACATTAAAAATATTCTAGAAATTGATATTTTGAATTTGTCGTGTTTGTTAATTGGTTCTTTAATATATGTTTTTTTTTTTAGATATAAATAAAAATTAAATTGCTATAAAGTATAGTTTTGATAAACTAGTTTAGTTATTTGGTTTGATATTCTTGTCAAACAATATTTCGCTGTATTTACAACTTGAAATAGTTTAAATTGTCATATACTTAAAATAATATTATCAATTCTTTAAATTTAGTTGTTTAAAGTTTTAAATATTTTGTTGATTGATTTTAATTATTAGATTCTTGTTTGACCAAATAAGGTTTTGTTTTCTCTTAAGTAGATAATTACTATTAATTTTGTAGGTTTATATTACACCATAAATCTTTTTAAAATAAATTAACTAAACTGAAACAGTTGTTCAATTAATAATGTTTTTACTAAAAACAATCAAACACTAATTTCAGTTTAGTTTAAAGCTAAATTTATCAGGTTTTAATTATTTAACAATACTGTTTATTGAACAAAAAAGTAAACGCTTAAGCATTTGGTCCAACACCCTGTTGTACGAAAAATCTTTCGGTTATTATTTTTTATTTATTCTTTATCAGATTATTTTTTATCATTATTTTTTTATCTAACCATAGTGATTTATATAATGCACTAGAAAGAACGATTTTTTTTTAATACTGTACAATTTAAATATCTGTTGTTAAATGATAGTTTTGAATTAAATTTCTGTTTTGTAAAATAAGTGAACCAGAAACAAAAGTTATTATTTGTTACGTAGTATTGTTATTATTATAAAATTAGCCCTACAAAATTTATAAAACAGAATAAGTACAATAAAATTTATCAAAACTTGAAGAAAAAATACGGTCATGTGAGAAAGTATAAACTAATTATAGTGTCTATTTAAATCAACTTATTTAAAACAGTTGCTTTTACACTTAGACTAATTCAGAATTTAAATGAATTGTTTATAATACGTGTATATTTTGGAACTTTGTTGTTCTTTTTTGTATTTTACAGTCTTGTATTCATTTAGATCCTACTTAAAAGTTAAGGTTCTTTTTTAATTTATTCAGTTTAAGTATAAAATTGAATGCCTATAAAATTTTATTGCTTAAACTTATAGTCATTGTTTGTAAAGCTAATTTTAGTTATAATTAATAACTTTATTAGTGATTTTAATTTAAGGTTTGTGAGTAAACAACAAAATCTCATTAACTAAACAAAATTGAAATTATGATACAACTATAATTAAAAACTAATAAATTCTTATTACTTATGCTCAAAAAAAACTTTTCTTGATTAATTAAACGATATACTCGTAGCTAGAAAAAAGACAGAAACTAGATTCAAATGATTTTAGTAAACTTCAATTAGTTTTAGCTTTATTAATATAGTTTTAATTTTTTTTTTTATATTGAAAGATTTTGTTTCAACAGAACGTTTTAAAATAGCCAGATTAATTGTTTTTTTTTAATATAAGTTCAAAATTCATTTCATTGATGTTAAATCTATTAAGTTTAATTCAATTAATTTTTTTTTTGTCCTTTACAATTTCAATTTACTTATTGTGTATTTTTTAAATGTTGTTTCTACAGTCGCACCGTTTGAGAGTTTATTAAGTTCTATTGTAGATGCTAACGAAAACTTTTAGTTCTTTAAATTATAAAAAAAAATTTACGGTGATAAATCGAGCCTGTTTAAATTGTAACAAAGCACTTTGCGTTTTTTATTAAATTTAACCTAACATTTTTTTATATGGATAAAAGCTGTTGTTAAAAAAATGATTGCATTACTTTTTTTTACATACTTTCGAAAATCTAAAATTATACTTAATTTTATCAATAAGTAAATTTTCATACACTAATGAAATATTAATTTATATTTGTTTTTTAAGGTTGTCATTGTTTGTTTATGTAAGAAAGTACACTGTGACTTCTAACTAAACTAATATTACTTGTACCGCATGTTGATATTAACAATTGTGAGTAGTTAAAAGGATCAACAAAGTCAGTATCCATTTTTACAAACTTATATCTTTAAATGAGTTTTTTAATAGCTTTAATAAAATTTGAAAAATTTCCTTGAAATATTATTGATGAAGTTTGGGAGATGACTGTAATTAAAAAAAAGATGTTTTTAAAGTAATGATTGTAAATTAAATGTTTTCTTCATGTGGTGCTTGTAAAAATATAAATTTTACCTTATTTTATTAAAAACTCATAGTTGTCATTAGTTCGTTTTTCCTTCGTTTAAGATCTAAAAATGTTTATTATCGAATTAACTTCTAGTAGTATCATGGAATATATTGCATCTTATTTTAAATATAAGTCTAGCTGTGAAAGTAACCGAGCCGACTTAATAATTCATTATAATTTTGTGCAACTTAAACAAAAATTTCATTAATGCGCTTTTTAACGACGGTTTTTTTAATTAGACAGTTTACGAATTAATACATTAAACTTTTTTTAGAAAGCTTAACATTTTTTTCACTAAGCATGTATGTTTTTGATTAAAAAAACAAAAAAAAAAGTTTCTATAACAATTTGGGCAATGCACAATGACTAAATAAATTGCTTTGTATTTTAATATTTTTTACATTTAGAAATAAAATTTGTGCTACAGCTATGTTGATATTTAAAGCTAACCGTTTTAGCATGAGTTACTTAAAAACTTAGTTGTTTGGTGTTGTCAAGTATACCCCTAAGAAGTCATTATGTGTGCATAGAACTATATGTGTAGATCCTAGGCGAATATGAAGAAATTGAACCTTTTTTATGAATTGATTTTACCCTTTTTAAATGTTTAACATTGCCAGTGTTTGCTGTTTTACTGTGTAAAGGGTTAAAGATAATGCCATGTTTAAGCATAAACCAAGAACCTAATGTTCTTATCGTTAATATTGTAAATAATGACAGAAAATTTAGAAAATATATACTTCAAATTCAAAATTAATCTACAACTCAGACAACTAATTAATTGTTTCATCAGTTGCATTTCATAAAATCAAGATGATCATGGACCCGTTGATCCAGACCTGCGTCGATTTCTTAGAATCGGTCCACGCGAACAACATCAGAGTTCCGATCACGGATGAAGTGCGCCTCCTCCTGAGAACGTGCACCACCGAGTACGTTGGGATAGCGGTCACCGCCAGCCTCAGGAGCTACCTCTTCCTCAAAAACGAATACCTGCACGTGATGATAATGCTGATCAGGCGGTATTTTGAGGACCACGTGACCGCTTACGTCATCGAATCGGAGAAGCCCTTTTCGTGCATCGCTGATCACTGGAGGAAGTTCAAAGACAGTCTCGGTTACATTATGCTCCACATGCTCGTGAGCGCGGATGAAAAGTTCCGCGGAAAGTTCCGCCGCCACCGGCTGATAGGAAACGAGAAAGGCACTCTGTCCATGGAGCTCTACGTGGACCACGTGATGCGGAACCGCCGCGTGTTGGCGCTGATGGAAGAGAAGAGTAAGGAGCACGGCACGATGGCGGGGAACGAGGTCGAAGCGATGAGGTTCGTCTATGGGGAGCTCAAGCGCGAGTACCGCAACGCCGAGAACGAAGAAATCTGCGCGCTCCTGGAGAAAAACGTTCCTGTGGAAAAACTGATTAGTGCGTGAAATGTTGTTTTGAAAAACTCTGTTGTAATACGTACACCATGGTTTTGTTGAAAAACTTCTAGCCGCTTTGTGTCAAAAGTTGAATTAGTTTTAATAGCCTTATAGCTTTTGTAGAAGTCGTTTTGTATATATAAACTTAAAAAATTTGCATGTAATTTAAAGTATGACTTATTGTAATAATGAAATGTTTTTTTTTATATTATGTATATAATTTCTATTTTTACTTACTTAAAGGAGGTATTTTTGACATTTATTAAATTGCATGGAATAATCTAGTTAGTAATTTTTTCCTATGTATTATATGTTAAAGAGAAATAAAATTACATTTTGTTTATACTAAAAAATACTAAAGTTATGAGGGGACTTAATTTGAACTTTGTCGCGTAAAATTTCATATTTACACATTACCTTACTAGTTTTACCATATAAATCATCAATATTTGATAATTAAGATGACTCGTCATTACTATAACTCAGAAAAGTGTTAGTTATATATTATATGTAGTAGTGAGCATTTTATTTAAGTTTTAAGTAATTAAACTAAGAACCTCCCCTTTAATATAAAAGTCCAATGAAATATTTAGAGTTTTGCAGCACATAAATTTATAAACAGCTTAAAATAATAACATTTGAATTTATTAGCACTTAAAAGTTATTTGTTACTGTTTTTAACTATCTAAAATTTAGTTTAAGCAACTTTTAAAAATTGAAAATTTATTAATGATTAAGTGCTAGAAATGATTATAAGCTATAATTTCAACAACAACAACAATTTACTTACTCATCAGAAACAAATGTTAAGTTTTTCAAATTAATTTTAACATGTCTACCGCGTTAAATTTATTTTAGAATAATTACTAATGCTAAAGAGTTTTTACACTAGATATAATTTAACATAAGTTAAAACTATATGTAGCCTTTTGTAATTCCTAAAAAAAACAAGCATAGCGTAATTTTAAACAAAGGTTTTTTTCGCGACACATTACTTTTTAATTGGATTTTAGAAATGTGGTTATGAAAACTTAGCTCTACAATCTATAAAGTAGATAAAATAGTTAAAAGTTCCGACTATTAAAAAAACTTCATCACAGATCAGTGATAGATACACATTGTGTGATCAGAAAGTAGTAGTAACTAAAGAATTAAAACGCTAAATAAATAAAAAAGATTTTGGGCAGGTAATTAAAATTTAGTACTTGTAATCAAGAATTAAAGTACGATAAACAATTATTACTTGTTTACTACGTTGTCTAAAATGTTTTAGTAACCTTTAAATGATTAACATGTTCATTAAGTTATAAACAAAAAGAAAATAAATAAGTATGTACTTTATATAAGGGGATAAAAACATTAGTGGAAACTTACTAAACTGCAATCGATTTAGAACTTTCCAGTCACTTTATTAGAAAAAACTAAACAAATATACTTAAAAAATATTTACCTTTTTATTATTATATACAAATAAGTCAAACACTACGTTTTTTTTCTGAAGAAATTGCAAAACTACTTTGCTAAACAGAGTAGATTCCCAGTAAAGTTTTTAAGTTGTTGATAAAATAGTGCCTAAGTCAAAGTACGAGTGATAATAATTAAACTTTAAGCATCGTTATATCACTAAATTAGTCGATTCTAGACATGCTAAATTTCCAAAAACGTTCGAAGTTATTAAGAATATCTGATAGTTTACAATTACTATAAAGTTATTTTTGTTAATTTAAAGCTAGATTCGGTTTTGATTTTGAAATCTAATGTTTTACCATATTAAAAAGATAACAGCTATGTTCGAAATTTAAGTATGTGTTACGTTCTAAAATCTTAAAGTTAAAAATATACATTTCTATCTTACAAGCCCCAAATAATCTTATTTTTAGTTTATTTTTGCTGCTACTAGAGGAATACTTATACAGTATATACATACTTTTATGCAATAAACCTAATGACCCAACATACTGTTTACTTTTAACCAAAATCATTACCGTCGCTATACAAATGACACTTGTTAAATAACAATTCAAACATTTATTTGTCTCTGCAGTTGCATTTTGGCTCCTCTGTCTTATCCTTTAAAATTTTTAAGTCATAAGTTATTATTTAGCTCTTCATTTGGCATGCAAGAGTTAGAAGTTTTAAACAATTTCTTTTTGTTAGATGCTTTTGCAGGTGCCTGTAATCTAGCAACTAGGAGGTTTGTAAAGGTACACTCTATAGTAGTTAACCAATACTAAATTAAAAAATTATAGAATTGTTATTTTAATTATCTTTACATAAAGGTTAACGATAAGGAATACAGAGGTATCCAAGAAATAAAAAAAAATTTTTTTTGTCACATTTGTTTTACGGTAAAAAGCGTCGCTGGTCTAAATTTTTTGCAAGTGCCTTATTCGTCCAATGGACTGTACACAGCCTACCCATAGATTAAAATTTTAGATTAATTATTGACACGTTATACTTATCCGTTGACTAGAAAATGACATTACTGACCTCCTAGCTATTTTTAGTTATTTTACAAGATTCCAAAGGGTCTACAGTGTAAATCTACAGTCATAAAGTGCTAATGAGTAGACTCTTCACTCATTCAGTAATAATTTTATCATTAAAATAATGATAAGCACCCTATTTTAAACCTGATTTTATCAATACTGACGATAGAAACCATTGTCTACTATGTACACAATAGTTATAACTACAGAAAAAAGTTTTTGGACTAAATTTTGGTCGATACAATATTTAAGAAAAATGTTCATATTGATTAAAGCTACTATAAAAACGTTTCATAAAAATACAAAACTATTTATATTACACTTTAATTCTATGAATTATTAAAAATTGATGGTATACACTCATAATTTTGTTATCATACCTTTGAGTTTCGTTTAATTTTTATATTAAAAAAAAACTTACCAAGGTGTTCAAAAATGTGTAGCTTTTTAAATACTTTACCCTAAAACATTTTGATTACATTTAAGAAACTAGCATTTTTTTTTGTTTTTAATATAGAAAATATCTTACATTTTCTTCTAATATAAACTATTTGCATTTAAGTAATTTAACTACTGACAATTTACTTTTTAAATATTTTTAAGTTAAGAAACTAAGAACTAAAAATCAAACTTATTTTAATTAAATGTAACACAACAAACATGGTTGTTGTAATCTTACTAATGTTTAACATGTATACATTGCAAAAACAAACTTAAAGTTACACTATATCATACTGACTTCATTAGTTTAAGATAAACTTATAGTAGTGTTTAGTTTTTGTTTTGGTAATTTTGATTGCACATTTTTACTTTTTAAAGTGTTTTTAACTTCTGCTATTGAGTTAGAACATAAAATATATTTAAATATTTTATTTAAGTTATTTATACTATATACAAGGTCTATGAAACTGAAATAACTTTTTTATATAAAGCTGATAATTTACTATAAAGCATAAAACATAAAGTTTATTCAAAAATATTAGTTGTTAAGTAGTTCTTTTATTTTAAATGTAATCTAAAAACTTTAAGTTTTAAACTTTTCTATAAAAAAATACTTTCTATTAGTTTAAGATCATTTAAAAAAAAAATTGCAGATTTTCGAAACACCAGAAAGCTATTTCTATTGACCAATACTTAGTAGAATTGTATGTTTTTAAGTGTAAATTGTTTGTTATGTTTTGATAGTTTAATTAACTTGAAGCTTTTAAGCAAGAACTATAAGCTAGTCAATGTATAGTTCTATAAATAATTTTTGTTAAATTTGCATGCCATAAATACAGTTAAAGCACATAATATATTTGATTTGTTTTAAAAGCAAAAGCGTACTAACTTAAAACCTTTTGAAATGTTACTTATTAATTTGCTTTCAAATATTTTATGTTCTTGTTGTTATGTAAATTAAATCTAGTATTGAGTTAAAGTTTTAAACAAAAAAAATATTTGATACTTGTTTTATTTAATGTGATGATAAACATAAAATATTGATAGTAATGTCTCACTGTTAGGGACTATTTGATAATGTTTAAAACTATTTGAAAAGTTATAGTCATGACATAACTTTTGAAGTTCTATCAACTTTGACTTTGCAGCCCTAAAATTATGAGTGTTTGATAGCGATCTAGTCTAGCGAATCAAAAAACATCTGATCCGGCCGCATTTAGATTTTTTTTTCAAGCTAAGATGCAACTTGAACCAAATAGTTTTCTTAATTTGGATGCATAAGTTACTTGTAATTAAATACAAGCTAACAGGTAATAATTAAGTATTATTTCTTTACTTATTTAGTGAAAACAATTACCACATGTTTAACGTTTTAATAGATAAATTAATTTGTTTTGTCAGAATAGTGTTTTTTACTTAAACAGACAAACAGTATAAGTCTCTTTCTGAAAAAAAATATCAAGCTACAGAAACGAGATCTTAGTTAATTTTTTTTTTTTTTATGCATACATGTTACATTTACGATAAGCTTGTATTTTTGTTATTTGTTTATTGTAAAAGAAAATAAACATCAAACTCAATGAATGCTTAAAATATGTTGTTTATTAAACGGAAAAACAAAGCTCAAAAAGTTTGGTCTAATGACCTGGTGTTCGAAAACACCATTTAATTATTTAGTTGTACACCACGGATACAGTTTAATGTTTTGTCGAGGAATAGAAAAAAAAAAAGTCACAAATATAATTGTGATGTTGTAGTTGACACAAAAACTGAATTATAATGTTTTACGTTTTACTCAAAATTTAAAGTTTACGCTAACTACCTAATTACTTAAATCAATAATTTGCAAGTATTTCAAATTATAAAACGAAGTAAAACAGAAATTAACATAAAAACATCATGTAATACAAACATAGCATAAACTAAAGTAAAAACGTATAGTAGTAAATTAAATGCTTTTGTAGTAATAAGCTTTTCAATTCGACTTAGGATTAAGCTATTACCATCAAAAAGTATAGAAAAAAACAAAAAGAAATATAAACTACCTTAAAATGATAAACCAAAGATAAAAAAAACAAACCAAATTTGCAAAAACGTTTCTACACTCACCTACTACTAAAACACTATTCTAGTTTTTTAGAGTTGTTGTGGAGAAATAAAAACCTTTTATATTGGTTTTTGGAAGTAATCGACTAGGCTTTTTCTCGGACAAAATACCAGCTTTAAAAAATGATCTGTCAGAACACACGGAAGAAATACGTTCAAGAGCAAAGATATAAAATAAACTGTAGTAATGAACTAAATGTACGATGAAAAAGGAGAACGGTATTTCACAAATTGAAATGAAACGCCTAAATTAAGTACTTAGTCATGTTTTATAGTCTAACAAAAATAATTTATCACAGTTTTTATACTGTGAGCAAAACTTCAAACCAATGGTCGAACGGCTTTTATAAGTTGAAAGACTGATTTTTTTCGGGAAAGGTTTACCTTGGGTTGCAACTTTAAATAAAATATAAAACACTTAATTATTATTAAGAATAATATATTGTTAAATGATAATATAATGTGACTTTTGACGAGCTGATTATAAGCTGAATAGTAGTACGAGTTCAAATCAACTATTTTGTTTATTATACTGTTTTGGTGGAAATAAAATCCGACTTTGTCGAATAATAACATAATCTTTAACTGTACTTTACAATGTTGTTTATGTTTATACTTTAACTCCTTAAATCGAGCAACTGTTTATAGTCAACATAAACATTCATACAATGATAATTTCCCAAACAATCTTATTATTTTTATTCTAATAAAATGATAAGTTAAAAACATTATAAAACTTGGCACTCATGAATTTTAGAAACTACATAAATAACTACTTATGTACAATATCAAAACGACTTTACTATTTTAAACCTTACCACTTGCTTGATTAAAAATACTTTAAAAATATATAAAAAGAGATTATTTTCAAAAAACTTTTTTGTAAAAAGCAATTTTTAAGTTTACTTTTTTTAGGCACGCTTGAAAATATAGCTTCCTAAGTAAAAGTTTTAAAAAGTAATTGTTTGATAATATTTATTTTATACGTATTACTAGAAAATAAAGTATTAATTCATTAAAAAAAATATGCCTGACCCATTATAATTTGTTAAATCACAAACTGAAACAAAAAACGATTTATAGTAACAATTTTTTAGCTTTAAATTTTTTTACGTTGTCACTCACTGATTGGCTTGGAAACTTTCAAACTTTGTATCTGAATATGTGTACATTTGTGTAAAAACACATTTTTGCTACAACACTCTTTATAAAAGTTTGCTTTAATTTCAAGTTTTGCGCAAACCCTTTGAAACTTTCATAATAGTTTGCGCAAAAGATTTGTGTAAAAGTGTGTTTGTTTAAATACAAGAATAATAATAAGCTGCAGTGCATATTGAGATGAGCTGAACAGAAGTAGCTGCTTAGTAATTTGAAGTTTAAAAACAAAACTTTTTTCATAACTATCATTTGAAGTAAAAGTTACTTAACTAATCAAGCTAGTTGCTCAAATTCAAAAAGTCGACTTATTTAAAACTTGCGAATTATACCAATGTGAATAAGTAAACAATTTGATACTAATTATTTAAAAAGAGAATTTTAAACATTTGTTTAATGATAATAGTAGCAGTACTACAAGAAATTAACTTATATGATTTAAAAAGTTTCATTGAAAAAAACTTAATTAAATTAGTTATGATAGTTGATTAAAAATAAGATAAAAAACAAAATTAGTAGTCATTTGTCGCTATGTTTTAGTAAGAAAGACAAATAAGTATAATCTATACATTAATTTACAGAATTAAAAAAAATGAAATTTTCTGTATTATTGGCACTAATAGGTGTCATTGGATGCTTTGTAACTGTAAGTTTTTTCGATAAATTTTAATTCAAATTTAAATGCTTTCTTTTTTGATCCAAGTTAATTTAGTAAAATTCCTAAAAAAATTATCCGTAAAAATCTTGCTTCGAAACTAAACTTACATATCGTAAACATAATTTTACTTAACAGTTTATGCTTTCTACATATTGTTCTCTATGTTTTACTAAAGCAATTTAGTTTTTCCCAACGTCAAAATATTTTGTTTTTTTAGTGTATTATTTTATTTAACAATAACAATTAATTCACAGGCGTCACCGACGAAAAAGGAAAAGAAAAATGGAAACGTGAATGCCTACGTTACTGATTACTATGGCAACTTCATCACCGAGAAAATATTCGATGCAGTTGATGAGAGTAAAAAGTATTACGCGGAGAACTACGAAAAAGAATAGACCAGGTTAAACATGAGTTTAATTAACTATTGTTTTAAGTCATTAGATTTTTCATATAAAAACTTGAATCACAAATATGCTCAGTAAAATTTTAAAAATACTACAAAAATATTAGTATTTAAACGTTGTAATGCTTCAGTAATTTGAACAATTATAACTTAAAAAAAAACTTGCTGAAAACGAAGAAAAACAGAAGAACCACTTCAAACATTTAAAAAACTTCATTATACTTAAAAATAAGTGTTTTTAGATTTCACAGGAAAACAATTTTAATTAATATTTTGTAACTCACTAATTTAAAAAATCACAAACGTTTATAAGCATTAATTTTGATGCTTCAATAAATCTCAATTGAGTTCTCTAAAAATATAATTTTATTGACGAACGATTTTTAAACTAAAATAAATGCAATTAACGAATTTTTATGACGTCACAGCAAGACAAGATATACGTGAGAGCGAACGGGAAGAACTTGGATCGCGAGGCGAGGTTGGAGCTGACGGATTCGGACGGGGAGGGATGCTCGTTCGACGCCCGAGTGGAGTGGGGGAATACCCAAATCGACGGTTTCCATGTCGACACTTGCGATAACCAGATAGTTAGTTGCTAACATAAAGAAGTGGTTTCAGCAGAAAAAAGATTAAAATAAGTTGAGCTAATTAGGATCATTGGAGTTGACTGTCCTTTTTAGATTAGTATTTTAAAAGGACGAAAAAGTTAAAAACTTGAAAATATATATTAGCTGCATTAACTTAAACAAATTTAAATTTAAACAAACTTGAACACGTTTTTTATTTGTTGTGATAAGCATTTATTAGCTCTTTAATTCTTTTATATGTTTTAAGTGTATAAAAACTATTAGAACTTATTGACTTAACAAAACTTTTAAAACAGTCGATTACAAAAGGAGGTTCTAACGATAACACTAGATCTAAAAGATCAGCAGAAAGAAAGAAGAGTCACAAAAATAAGAAAGGCAAAAAACAAAAAAATAGTACGTTTGTTTTTAAAAAGCGCTTTCAAGAATTTAAGCGCTTAAACAAATGATAAGTTTTGATTAAAATAGTTTTAAATCTCAAGTTATTTATAGTTCATAAAGAATTCAACCAGTTTAGATACCAAATTTAATCGAGTTACTTACAAATTTAGTCAAATAAAAAATTTAAAAAGTTTTTAGTTAAAAAAATAACAAAACTTTGTATTTATCCATTGATCTTTTTCTTCAGAAAACGTCTACCCCAATATTATCGCTGGCAAGAAAAACATCAAACACGCTTTGAAAGACATCGAGGAACTTGATTTGAATTTTGACGTGACAATTGTTCATGAGGAATACTCTTTTGCGAGTGGATTCGATTTTTATGCCGTCACAGAACAGGTTTGCACAAATAAGAAATTTTAAAGAACTTAGCATTTTAGTTATTTAAAAATAAGCAAAGACAAATTTTTAATATATCTTAGAACTTTTTTTGCAAACAAACTTGTAGAATTTAACTTGAAATAGCTTTACTGTACTGAAATACAAAATAAAGTTTGCAAACGAGTGCTACAAAAATATAAAGTTAAGTTATTAATTTTCTTTTAAAATTTCAAATTTAAGTTTCGTGTTTAGTACCTTAAAACAGTCCGTAAATTGAAAACTAGCTTTTCGACATCAGATTAGGCACAATATCCTGATTCAAATACAATTTACCTCAGAAAAATATTAATGAAACACAAAAAAAAACATAAACTTGCTAACATATTTGGTATTACAGTAAAGTTAATTTTATTCAGGTAAATGCTTTTTTCAAGCGAAAAAGCTTTGGAGGAAAAGATCTCAACATACGATTTACTCCTGAGTTCAAGTATTCACAGGTTAATAAGTGTTTATTTAAAATACTTACATTATACATTTGAAATAGTTTGTTAGTTTCCTCTGTTTGTAAATAAGCAGGCTTGTATTAAAAAATGCTATAAAGCGCTGTAGCAATGAAACATCACCTATACATGATACCGGTTAACAACTATCATAAATATTAAGGGGGAAAAGTATTCGACGAACAGTTCAACCGACGCGCTGGAAGAGTTCATGGATGACGTCAACGCGAACGACATGTACAAGTTCGACGGTGACGTCATGAGTGACGCTTACCTGCTCATCAGCGATGACGTCAGAGATAAAAACGGTACGCACAATAATTAGTACTCACGCGTACTAAAATCAATTAACCATTTAAAAAAATAGAAATAAAAAGGTGTGACGATTTTTTAAGTTTTGTATTCAAACATAAGGGGTTCTTTTTATAATGTTTTAGTATTCTAATATCTTACTGAATTTAAACGAAACAACAGTAAAAGTAAAATAATGAGGGTGATATAAATAAAATATGTTGTTAAAACAGTGTTGGCATTTGTTGATTCAATGGGAAGTGATAAAAATGTTGCTGTGGTGAGAAACAGAGGATACCAAACAGCTGACGGTATTGCTAAAGCAATAGGTCACATGTAAGTTTCATTAACATGTTTAAATTTTGAAATGCTCATGAAACTATAAAATATGTATTTAAAACAATAAGTTAAATTTAAAATTATTGTTTTTGTTTAGCTTAGTTCAAAAAGTCATTACCTAAATTGGTAGCTTAGAGTAGCATAACTAACAATCAAAATTAAAAGTATGTTAGCTACGAGAAACGGTCAGGTTTACTGAAAAAAAACATTCTTTCGCCTTTGTACTTAAAATTAAATACTTGAAAGTAGATAGAAATGTGCATAGGAGAAGATGTTTAATTTAAAATTTAAAGAAAGTAGGCTAGAATTCAATTCACAAGTTAAAGGAAGAGAATATTTGTAAATATTTTTTTTTTAAGTTTTTTTATGCATTAGTTTGTTTTGGCTAAAAATAATTCACGGGGTAAATTTTTAGACTAATTTTTTCCATAGGTTGCAGTTTCAAACAACTCATTGTAATTAAACTACAGCTCATATTAAATATCGTTAAACCCTGCTTAAAACTTACTTTGATTTATTTTGTTTTGTTAACTCGAGTTACCATGAACAAAAAAAGTTTATACAAGTTTTAGTCCATAGTCTTATTCTTATTAAGGATTGCATTTTTTGCGAAATTGTTAACCTTTAGATTTAAATTAAAGGAAATTTCACATCTATATTTTTATTACAGAGCTTGACTTTCAAAGTTGTGCAGTAACTAACGATATTTTGCATAATTTTGATTTAAGATACTTTCACTTTAAATTCAGAAAAAAAATCTACTCATCATAATTTGAAAATTAAGAATAACTAGATTATTGAAACATACATTTAGGATTTTTTTATAGATTTTTTAACTAGGTCACGCAAAAGCTTCTTTAAACTAGTTTGAAAATTTCAGTCTTGGATTGCACCATCCGGAAGACATTTGCAAGGAATTTTCAAATTCAACCCATTTTATCATGGAGAAAGCTGCACATTGGAACTCGACTAAACTTCCTGATTGGAGCGAATGCACGAGAACTATTTCTCCTTGGTTTCTTCAGTAAGTCTTAGTTATTAACAGAAATACTAGCTTTTGTTCCTTCAAAGACGTTCTAAACTATCTAAGTTTTAACTATTATTTGTAAACTAAAACCAATTGTTTGGTCCTACAAACGAATGATAAGATAAGCCCTAAAAATTACAATTTCATATGTCTTAACAGAAAGCACAAGGAATTGCTACTCGACGAGATGGAGTTCTCCAACGGAGAGGAGTACAAATACGGAAGCGCGCCAAACCTTTGAAAGTGTGGGAAAACAACGTTTGTGACCTCATAGCCGAGCAGACGATCGACCAGGACATATCCATCGTAAGAAACTACAACAAAGTTCGTTAAATTTGTTTGTTCACATGATGGTTCTGCATGTAAGAATTGTATGTGGCTTTTTGAGTTACTAAACAATTATTTTTCAATGGTAAGAACATCAGAAAAAAGGTATTTTTTAAACATAACCTACTCCTTAAAGATTTTATTTAACTATTTTCCTAAACTTTTAGTGCTTTCATTGGTGTAATTTTTTGTTAACACTGATTCAAAGCTGAATAAAGTTGTAAATAACGTAAAATTATTGCAGGCGGGTTTTTGTTTGGACTTTAAATTGTTTTAAGTAGAGGAAATTTTTGAATAAGATTTTTAATTTTTGTATAAAGGATCCAAACATATGTGGAGTGGCTTATTGTGATGAATATCCAGATGAACCACTAATTGACGGATACCTTCATCATTTCACAACTTACGCAATTGAAAACGAACGATGTGCTGAACAAAACTTATACAAAAGAGCGGTAAGTAGTATAAAAAACTTTTGGTTATGTTGGTGTGTAGTTGTTAGCTAGGTTAACTTTATAAACAAAAACAAACATGATGTTTTTGTAGCTGTAGTCAGAAATGTATGATCAAAGCATATTTATTTCTGAAGGACATACGTAAGTAAAAGTAAAACTTAATCGCATATAAGATTTAATGTTTAATATTATTGACATCTTGTATCATATAAAAAACGTGATTGCTTTGATTAGCCAAAATAAACGTTTTTTGTTACCTTGCATGAATTGAAATTCTTCTAACTAATAAACAATTTATTACATAAAAACTAAACTCGGTTTAAACTTAGTGGTACTTTTTAAATAGATGTTTTTGTTAATATTTAAAGGTGCATAGTCTTAAAGTTTGCACAAATAGAGTTATTACACACAAAAATTTCAATCACAATTGATTTGAACTTTATTTTTTTTTTGTTGGTTTTTTAGTTGTTAGCTTTATTATTTTTTAAGAAAAAATTAAGATTTTTTTTGTATTTTGTAGCTATAGTTAGAGTTTATGTGTGGTTTGAACTTTTTAAATAGATTTTTATGTCAATATTTAAAGGTGAATAGTCTTACAATTTGCACAAAAAGAGTTCTTACACACAAAAACTTTATTCACAATTGATTTGAACTTCATTTTCAACAGTACTGCACCAACGGCAAATGCGTCAACCGTGAAAACGGCGATGAAGTGACGAATGGAGGATGGGGGAGTTGGGAGTTGGGTAATTGCACATTCGTTGGGAATTGGAGGGAGACAAATAAACTAGAGTATGATCGTTGCGAAAGAAAAGACACAAGGAAATGCAACAGCCCTGAGTTAGTGTTTAGTTTATAAGAAAATAAAAAATTACAATAATAATAAAATGTAATATGTTGCCAAATAAAAAACATTAATCTAGTTGTTATTTGCGAAAATTTTAAATAAACTCAATGTTATCAGACCGAAAAACGGAGGCAACGAATGCGGGTACAAAGTTCAAGACAAAGAAGCCGACAGAACGGTCGACTGCAAGCCGATATACTGCGCGATTTCATTTGCTGCTTGGTTGTGGGACAACCGAAACAGTTTAGAACCGAACGAAACCATGGCGGGAAAAATCAAGGAGACTTTTCCGAGTTGGGAATTGACTGATGCGTTTGTTAATGTTGCATTACGACATATTGAAGCTAAAGACCATTTCGATATCGAAGAAGAGATACGTAAACACACCTAAACACAGTTATCCCACGTACTGTTTTGTTTCTTTTTTTACTTTTCCCGCAGTTTTAGCATAACGGCATGTTTTAATACATAAATACAACAACAATTCAGGTTGACAACAGAATCAACAGAATGTTTTTTTGAATGTTTTTTATTTTGATAAAAGGTTTAACAATTTAATATAAGATTATGAACTGAAATAAAAACCACACCAAACGTTCAATACTTTTCTGTTGTATCTAATAGCCTAACATTATCCTAGCGTTGTGTAAACTAATACTAAATAACAGACAAATATAAACAACATTTTTCAATACGAATTTGAGCTAAATTAAAAGACAAACATCAAAATGTCCCTAATTTTATAAACTGGTGCTAAAGCTTTAAAATATTATTCAACGAACTTAAATCTGAATACAATCAATTTTATCTTGTTTTTCTATTAATTATTTAAGAATACATTCATTTATAAAAGTTATTCCTTCTTAACTAAAGTATAACTAGAAATTAAACATTTACGTAAGGTGTTTAGATTTTTTGCTTAAAAGTACAATTTAAAAAAAAAATTGTATAAAAAAGTACATTTACTTACTTAGAGTTTTCTTTTGTAAATAGTGCTTTAAGCACCGGATAATTTTTATAAAAACAAAGTTTATTTATGTAGTAAACTGGCTCCTAACTTACAGATCTAAGTGCAGTGAAATTGTTGAAATTTTCTATTAAAAAAAACTTGAAAAAGTATTTGTTAAAATCAACGAACTCATCCTAACTGTTTGTTTAAAAATTTAGAATGATTTTATTCAAAGGTTTCTTAAGATTTTAAATGCTAAAAACAAGTGGTTGCTGAAAATAAAAAACTGAATTTTATTTTACATATTCGTCTTGCATTACTTTCAAAAACAAAAAGGTGTAGATGTTATAATTAAAAAAAACACTTTAAGTTTGGATAAAAATCAAAAAAAATACTTATTGATCGTTAAAATTTATGATGCATAAGCATAAATCCATGATTTTTTTTCAATTTATAAAAAAACAACAATGATTAAGTACTAATACCTTTATATTGTTAAATTTAAAAATTTACGAGCACATACAATAGAGGAAAAACAATATTTTTCTAAAAAATTGATATAAATTCAAAAAGGTTTTGTAAACTTATTTTCTCTTTTCAAACTGTTTAAAAAAACTAAGAAAATGTATAATACAATAAGATACTTTTGATCAACTTTTACAAATTTTGTTTCTAGTTTTAGACTTTAAAAAAATAATGTTTCGTGTATAAAGTTTTTTAATAACCAATTTGTTTTGAACTTTTTCCACAACTGTATTTATCACAGCTAGCTTTGTGTTTGTGATAACAGTTTACTAACATAAGTAGATGGTGACAGCTTGTTTATTTTAAGTAAGTATTTATTTTAATTTAGAAATATTTTATTTTAGCGTCAATTTATTTTACTTTTGTTACCTATTCGATTAAGTTAGTTTAAAACTTATGTAAATATTAAGCTGTCTAATTTAGTTTTGTAACTAAATATAGTTTTTG
>NW_028139887.1:0-40768 GCF_965202585.1 Thalia democratica | reverse complement strand
CATAAGAACTAGAATAAACTTAAACAATATGAAAAAGAAAATAACAAAATAAATTTTAGCCGAAAAAGCAACTGACAGTGGTTTTGTAGGAAGCGAATCGAGCCGACAGTCCTCCAAAAAGCGCGACCCAATTCAACCTGAGCATGTAAGTGCGGTGGCGAAAAATAGCGCCGCAAGTGACAGGTTTGATTTGAATTTAAAATATGAAAGCCTTTAAATATTATGAAATATCTAAATGTTTTACTTATAACATAAAATTTTAGGTCATCTAAAAAAAGACGAACCAAAAAGTTAACTCAACAGCCAAAAGAAAACAAACCTAAAGTGAGTTTTTTTTTACTAGTTTATTCAGCATCAGTATTATCCATTCAGAACTAACCAGTTTTAAATCTTCTCTAAGGGTTTAATTATAGCTGCTGTTTTCATTTACTTTTCAGTAGCTACTATCCAATTCTATCAATATACTTTGCCTGTGTTCGTCTTGCAGCCCAATCATGTATAAATTTTTGTCGAAAATTGTAAGAAAAAGTGGTTTAAGTTTATATTTTTAAAAGTTTTTCCATTGAAATTTGTTTATGACCGAGCTAGATATGATACGTAGGAAATTGCTTTCTAAATTGAGCTTACAAAAATAACGTGATTTTGAAAACACTGTTTTATTTTGATATGGAAATTGCTTTGAGGCATACAAAAGAAAATTGTTATTACAAAAAACTAAACTTAGTAAACTTACTAAACAGTTCTTTTAGCTGTTATTGTGTAACGCATGTTTTGAGTTCTTTGTGTGTTAGATTTTGATGTATTTAAAGATCATTTAAAATAAAAGTCGCATGTAACGTATAAAATTTCCATTATGTTTTACTTGTTACAGTACTACTTTGGTCGCTAGTAATAATTAAAGTAAATAATTATTTCAAAATTTTTAGTAAAAATGTATTCATTGATCTTGTTTTTGTTCACTTGGTTCTTATAACAAAGTTTTATCATTAATTGAATTAAATAACGAAACAGTTTAGAACGAAATACTAAGTAATTAAATATATTGGACAAATTTAACCCTTCGTTCATTACCGTAATCCGTATAACTACAAATCTTGTTTAGTAATAAAATGTAAAACTAAGCAAATTTGACGGTAATGTCTTTAAAAAGCTCATAATATTTATTCGCTACTTATAAATCATTATATTAAAGGCTTAGAAAATTTCGACAATTCAAACAACTAAGTAGCTAAAATATTATTTAAATGCAGTTAAGAAGTTTTTAGTAAATGAACTTGAATTCCCTTGTGCAAATAGATAATAATTGTGTTTTCTATTTTTTATTTATTTTTTGATTATAATTATTACGATAATAAATAGTTCTAAAACAAAATTTAATTATGAAATATTTAAGGAAATATTTTATATCTTGTTTATTACAAAAAAAAATTTGATTTAAATTTATGATAGTTCTAATTGTTACTTTTTTTTGTTTGGTAATTTAATAGATTTTCCTTTAATTTGTTAATGTTTAACAATGAGTAACTGCAGAAACTTTTTGTATATAGTAAAACTACTTTATATTAGTGCTAGTGGCTTTCTTGAAACATTTTAATGTGTATATATTGCAATCAGTTAACAAAAATTACAAGTTCAAAAATCAAGAAATTTAAATTTAAATAACATCGCAACAGCCGATAGAGACTTCGTTCGATGATGAAGTTTCGACAACTTCCACCGTGGCCGACCTCGTGGATAGCAGGGGAAGTTTGAAGTCTCTTCCGTCCAATAAGCAGCTCTCATCCACCACCGGATCCGAGGCTTCCACCGTCAGAAGAAGACCCAAATCTCACAAGATCTCCGAGAACGAGTGAGATTGTTTGAATTGAAATAAGTTCTTTTTGAAATACCAGTTTAAAGGGTTACATGACTTTTAAAATTATTTGCCTGCGTCAGTTTTTTAGACTTTACCCACGGTCGCTTCAGTGCATTTGCACTTAACCCCGCATAGTAAGATCACAACAGCGGTTTCTCGCGACTAAGCCTGCCTGATGAGTCCTAAAAAGGACGAAACCGGTCGTAGGTTGTTTCGGATGCTGTTGTTGTTGGTCGTGCGGTGAAGTTCATTGTTTATTATTTATTTTAAAATTATGACAATAAAATTTTTAGAAAAACTTTAAAGAGACAGTATCTCTGAAATTATTTAAATTTTTTCAAATTTAAAAATGCTAATATAATTCTATTTGATAAGATAATGATGCTTTTTTTGGTTGATTATAAAAAAAAATATTACTTTAAATTATTACATTGTAATAATTTTGAGAATTTATTTCAGCTATACCTCAGAAAATTATTTGATTAAACTTAAATTTAAAAATCTCTTGTGTTTGTTATTAATAATGCTATGATGGTAAAAAATAATTTAAAAATGTTAGGTATTAAAAGATAAAACTAAAAACAATTAAAATTTATTTAAATTTTAATTTACGGAATTTGGATTGTCGAACGAGCATCCAGTAAAATGATCTTGTTAAATTTTGATTAGTTATTTAGTTTAGAACTGTTGTTCTTAAAAAAAACTTTGTAGAGTTTTTTTTTAATTTTAAAGACTGTAATATGTATATGTTTATAACTTTTGTTAGTACTCTAAAAAAGTGTGTTCAAAACAATTAAAAAACATAATTTAATTTTTTTTTTGTGAACTCTATAACTTTTGAAGGTTTAAACAACTTATTATATTTATAATCTGCACAACAAACTTTTAATTTTTTACTATAAAAATATTGTTAGTTACTTTTTTCTACTAATCTTAATACTTTAAAAAACAAACCTGATAACACAACTCTATACGCTAAAAGCATAAGCCCATTATATAATTTGCGGCAACAAGTTTAAATAAACTACACCATAGGTAAAAATTTAACGATACTTGTACAACTTAATAAAAAGAATAAAATATTGTTGAAATAATCAGATGTTTTAAATTCTGTATAGTATGTTAAGCGACATGATTTCAATTTTTTTTAAACCGTTTTTTTGTATAAATATTTCTTTTTAATTAAGTAACGATTAATTTATGTTCAAGTTCATTTAAAATTGTTATAAAGTCTATTTTATGTAAAAAAAAGCGTCTTTGACAATTTCTAAAAAACTTTTTGACAGACCGTCTGATACCGCCCTTCAAACGCTGAAAAGTGAAATAGAAAAACTAAAAGAAGAAGTAGAAAAACAGAAGCAAGAAACTGAAAGGAAGCAGAAGTTGCAAGAGGAAGAAGCTGCTAGAATAAAAGAAGAAGAAGAAAAAGTTTGTAACTTTTTATATGTATAAAGTAAAATTTACTTAAAAGTATGTTTACTAATTTTAAGATAAAATGACTTTGTTTTGTTTATGTGTTAGTAGTCGTTTTTCAAAAGCATGATCTTGAAACAGTTTTCAAACTGATTGTTATGTTAATAAATCTAGAACATTCTTCATTATTTTTCTATTGAAAATTGTTTACCATCAAGGTTAATCTATAATAGTCAAAAGTTTTACAAAAATTTATTCATATTTATATACTTATTTGTTAGGAAAAGTTGAGGTTAGCACACGAGGCCGAAATAGATAAACTCAAGAAAGAAGCGGCTGAATTGAGAAAAATGCAGGAGGAATATAAAAAAGCTCAAAGTGAGAAAAAGCAGGATGACGCTCCATCAGTTAAAAGCTCAGCTTCGAAAAAAAGCGTCAAATCAAGTATAGCAAGCTCCTCGGAAAGTGAAACTCTAAAGAATATCAAAAACGATATACAAGTAAATAATTTTTGAATGTTTACAAAAAGTCCATATAAGTAAAATTAAAAAAAATATGGCATTTGAAAATATTAAAGCTGTTTAATTGAAACGATACACAATAACTTATCTTTATCTGTACTATAAAGTTGGTAAACGATGTACAAACAGTATTTTAATTTTCATTTGTTATTTAAATGTTTTTAAAGTTCAAGTTTGTTAATGAAAGGAAATATTTGTTCAAAAATACAAGGAGTTCTCTTGTTAATTATGGGTGGTGTTTCAGCGTCTGGTTTCTTTTGAGTAAATATTGTTCAATACAATAAACACTGTAGTTTAAATGTTAAATCTTCATTGTGAATATAATATATAATAAATTTGAATTATCAATAAATTGTAGTAGGCATGTATTTTTAAAGCTTAGGTAGCGTTTTTGGTCTAAAACTAAATACAAGATAAAATCTCACAATAGCGGCGCTTCTATTATGACGTAATTATGTTTGGATTTTGTTTGTATAGGTGGCATTAAATCTTTAGTTTGTTTGTAGTTTTGTTTGAAAGTTTGAGAGAAATCGTAGTAGTAAGCCAAACTTAGTATTTCATAATTATAATTTTATGTGTTGTGTAGAATAGTTCAGTTAGCTACTTAAGATTTAAGTTATTTTTTCATTAAAGCTTTTATTAGTAAGCCACCTGCATTTAAATTTTTGATTAAATTTTTGTACTTATTTGATCGATGTGTTTGTATTTTAGATTGCAATATGCAATAATATCTTTGTTTTGAAAAAAATAAACAAAATAAAACAACTGTATAGTTTTGTAGTTTTATTGCGTAAACAAAATTACTTAAACAGCTAGAAAAGATATAGTTTGTTTAATCTAGTTATTATTTGTTTCAGACACTTTTTATAAGTTGTCTAACAGTTGTTATCATATAAATCATTTAGTTTATTATAATACTTAATTAAAATTTTTTAACTAAAGTTGCTGTCAATGTTAGATATTATTATTTATTAAATTATGCCATGGGTACAAATGATGCCTGTTAAATTATCTGAAAGTTTTGATTCTGAATCAGGAATTGAAACTGATGAGTCTGGTAACTCTGAGCTGTCTGAAGATTACAAAAATCAAAGAAGAAAAAAAGTCAAGGCCGACATTAAATACTATGTAATAAATTATACGTATGATAACAATAATACTATTATAATATAATGAGCTTTACAGTACTAATACATACCCACCAAAGCTGAGCGGTTGATAATTTAAACGTTTTGTTGTTAATACACAACTATATTAAAGTTAATCAAATTTAACAAAGACAAGCTTAAGAAAGTTTTTGTTTAAAAAAAGTTTTAAACTAAAGTTATTAAAAAGTAAAAACATTTTTAAGATCTCAAAATTTTTTTAAATAGAATTTTCTTTAAAATCTTTCAAAATATATAAACATTTGTTGTTTATAGTATTTAAAATTAACAGGCACTGAAGCAAGAAGTCAACAAACGATCACAACCAGTTGTAAGTTTTGGAAATGTTGTATTTAAAAATTCTATAATTATTTTATATTATTCTTTTTGTCAAAGCTCGCATAGTAATGAGTACGGTATGTAAAATGTTATGTCGTAGTTTTTCTAATTTCTTTTTATAAATTTTCATGTGTGTTTAAAGATGTAAGGCATATAATATGTTTCTATGTATGTTTTAACAAACATTATAATTAATTGTTTAGGACTTTAGTATACCTAAAAAGTTAAGTTTAATTGAGTTTCATGATCAAAATTTACAGCGACTTTATACTAACAAACAGAAAGCGGTGCACCCGCGCAGAAAAACGACATCAAGTGACAACTTGTCGGATTCAACCCTCACGATCTCCCAAATTAAAAAACCCAGGACCCTCAGGAGCAGATCTCCGGCGAAACTCAGCAGGAAAAAGTCCCGGTCCCTCGTGAACATCCATCCGCCCCAACCACATTTGAACTATGGCTACTGGACTTATGTGCCGGACGCGCCCATCTGGACGACAGCGCCCTTCGGAAGAAGCTACTTGCCACTAGGTGGCCAAAAATATCCGAGCAAAATTTCGCCTGTGAGTAATGTGGTAAGACCGCTAGAAAATAATAACTCGTCTGTGATTATTTCACCCAAACCGTACAACGGTGGCCGGTTGAAAAAAGCCGATGTCTACATACTTGACAACAGTAATAATTCCAAGTTAGTTGGTTTTGTACTAAATAAAATTTGTTTTTCAGGAAATTAATTTAAGTTTGTTGTATCACAAGTTGCATATATAAGTATTTTGTTTATAAAAGTACACATAATGTATTAAATGTTTTTTGTTTTAAATATAACTTAATTTTTTGCTATATAGCTTTTAAAAATATTAAAAAAGTAATCTAAAAAATTAACTTCTATATTTTTCAGTTACTCACCTCAAAATGTTGATACAAGTATAGACTCGATAACATTTGACACATCGCAAATAAAAATAAGCGACAAGTTGAATTCTTCACTGGACAGAGCAATCAGGAGTGCGTTGAAACTTCGCAATAGATCTCAACTCATGTACCGTTCTATTGAAGATGATGTGAATACCTCCAGATTATTTGCTGATTCTTTTTAATGATGTCGTTTGAGATTGAGTTGAGAACTGAATTAACATTAAAAAATTCTAATAAAAAAGTTATAAGCTATCAATGTTTTGAAAACGATGCGGTATTTTTTTTTTCATTGTTTCTATTTAACTATCTTTTTTAGTTAGTAGTAATATTTGCTTTACCTCAGAAAACAAATTTTATAGTAAAATTAGTTAACCAAAGTAAATAAATGTTTACCCTCAGTAGTCTTTCTCATTCAGTGATTAACACAATTTGATGGACTTTACAATGTTATAGCTGTCGATTTCTCACTTATGTTTGTTATTTTTATTCTATGAGTACTTTCTTATTAAGATCACTTGTACTGTGTAGTGACGTGTTTATTCACTGTTGATTTATACTGTGATTTTGATAGACTACATCACATCTTGTCTTAATTAATTGTCATTTGCCAACTTTTTATAATTCTCTTTTTATTGTAAAAATCAAACACATGCCTTTTTTTTAATGAAGAGTCTCTTACGACATTCCTTCTAAACAACTGTGTTTTATTATTTAGTTTTTTGAAATTGTGTACCTTTAAATGCTTCAAATTATTTTTTGTCTAAAAAATCGAATAAAATGTTAGTAAAATGTAGTCGTGTCGTTTTAAAACTTAAAAATATACAAATTAACAAAGTTTTTCTTTTAAACACCCATTTCATACTCTTAAACTAACATATTATCATGTAACTTAAGCTTAGTTTAATAAAAAGAATTGTTCATATGATTTTATTGTTCAAAAACTAAACTAAAGAACTTTAGTTGAAGTTTTATTTTTAAATATGACTACATAGTTTAACTCCGTTCAAAGTGTATATAACAAAATTCACTAATGAAAAAATGCAACTAAATTAAAAAATTGGTATTTTAAAAGAATATTGTAAAATTAAATGACTGCCTAAACTAGAAGAAATAAACGTTAGTTTTGAGTTAAATGATTTTATACAAATTGGACTATTAATTGTATGATTACAAATCATATCTAAAACGGGTCTCAGTTTTATTCAGTACAGAAAGTAAACTCTATTTAATGGGTAAATTAGTAAAAGATAGATACGAAATATTCGGTTTACTTATAAAGCAAAATTTCATAATACATTGCAACAATTTTTAAACTTGTAAAGTTAAGCAAATTAAACTCTTTTCAGTTTGCTTATTCTACTAAAATATTGTACATAAATATTTTTTACCATAGAATAAGAAATGTCAGCAATATTTTTCAGCATAAAAGTATTTCAAAAAAAGCTTTAACATTAAATATTGAAACTACTATAGTTTAAACCTTGTTTAAATATGCAAAATTCACTATAAGTCCAGTAACCTTTAACTTATTAAAACGTAAAGACTTTGTTAATCTTTTTTGTAAACAAATTTATAATATCTATTAAAAAAGAAAAATAATTCAATTTGAAAAGTAAAAATATAAAACTTTATATGATTAATGGACCTGCTTTAAAATATACCTTACGGTTATCGAGTTTTGAGTTATTTGGAATTTTTTGATATAAGCGATTTTAATTTGTTTATAAATTATTTAACTATTATTTTCACTTATAACTCGTTATACCACACTAGAAGTTTTACCACCTTTTTGGAGTAGTGGAAAGTGCTTTAAAGTTTTTATTATTACCAATACATTGATTAAAAAGAGTTAATTATTTTCTAGGTAAAACTACCTCACTGATGTATTCTGTCTTTATCATATTTACATTAAGTTTTGATAGATTACTTTAAGATTGCCAAACTTAAACAAAGTTTTTACTTCAAATAAATACTAGTTTATTAATTCAAATAGTTTTAAGGATGTATTAACTTGTAAACTATACACTATGTAAGTTATACACTAAAAATATAAAATGTAAGAATTGTTTAATAGTAGTCATTACTTATTTAATGAATAAATCGCCAGAAAAATAATTTATAGTTTTGTTTCTCTGTCAAAACAAATACTTGATCACTTTACGATGACAATATAAAAGGTTTTACTATATTAGTTATTAGTTCATTATGGCAACTTTAGATAACGACTTAATTAGTATTTTATATATATATATATAATTTAAAGTTGTTGTCTTTATAAACTTTTTTTGTTTAAAAATGTTTGTTTCACAGGGAGAATATTAAAAAACTAGGATAATCTTATCGTCCGTTTTGTACATTTTAGATTTCATTACTTTAATAATAAACCATAACAAACAGTTAAAAAAATATATTAAGTAGTTCTTTTCCATTAAAATGCCCAAAACGTAACTTATGTCAAGAAAAAGTGAAAAAATTCGGCATTTATATGTTTATATCCAACGAACTGTAAAAAATACTTATACAAGCTAAATAATACTATTGATAGTGTTTAGATGAAAAATTTGTTATTTTTTTATAGCAGATTTATAATTTTTTTAGATAGTTAAAGTTTTTTTGATGTAAAAAGTAAACGTTTTAATTAAAACTAAAAAGGCTCATATTAAAAAACAATAATTCGTTTGTTCTTGTACATTATATAATATCGAAATTTGTATCGCTTTTAACGCGATTTAGAAACTTTAAAACATTTTTAACCAATTTCGGTACCCTTTTTCTTTTATTAAACCACAAGAATTTTAAAATATATTGTCGTTTGTTGGAAGAATAAGAAACATCAAATGCTGCAGGCGTCGTAGTAAACTGGTTCAGACGATAATGAAGCTGTTTCTATTGGTGATTTTGTTCACCGTTGTCAGAATAACTACTGGTAAGATTTTTATATGGTTTTTCGTAGTAGTAAGTTTTTATGATTGTAGGTTTTGTTAAGGTTTATATTTGGAAAAACCAAATCAACTTTAAGACCAAACTTTTGTTATACACTATTTTAAACGACCGTAGGCTTTGGTAAGTTATTTTAATAAATACTGGAAAAGGAAAGTGTTACACATTACATTGTTTTTTAAATGTTGATCTTTTGTTTGTTTTAGTTACTAACTAAGTATTTTTATAAAATTGATGTTTGTTCGTCGCAGGTATTAGATGTCTGACATGTTACAACGCAAGAAGTGACGAGGAATGTAAAGCGAAAGGAAGAGTTGTTGAATGCGATGCCAATGCTTTGGAGGTGAAATTTATTATTTTTACTAAAACTAGTTTAAGGTTCCAATTTTTATATAAAACAAAATTTATGAACATATGGTAAAAAATATATTGAACACAAACGAAATAAAACTAAAGTGCTCAGAAAATATTGGTCTAAAGGACCTGGGTTTACGAAAAGACCTCTCTGTCATCGAGTCGTACACTTGAAATTAAAAAGTATGAGTTACTGTTATTTTCAATATATTTTAAACTTTTTTTTCATTTAAGAAATATCTTAAGTATTATAATTGTTTTCGTTAAAAACTAAAAACAGAGTTTTTTATTAATTGATTTTACACAGGGAAAACTTTATTATAGACATTAATTTAGAAAAATTGTTTTGATATTAGTTTTCTAAAGCAATATTCTAAAGTTTATTTTGTATTTTTCAATATATACAAAATGTTTTACTGAATTATATGTTGTTATAAAACATATATTGTTTTAAACCAATATTGTCATTTAAGCAAACTTATTTTTTATAATGTAATTTAGAAACAAGATACTTGTTTTTTTAATGTTGTTGTAATTGATTTTTTAAATAAATATTTCTACATTAATTAAAAAACAACGTTTAAGTTTGGTTTTGTAGGGAAACCAGCATTTAAAACAAATTGATCAATTACATGACAGTGTTTATCAGATTAAAAACCCATAAAAACTTCATTAGAAAGATTACTTATCTAAACCATAAAATCTTGAACTTAACAATGTTTCTTGTATAACATGACACAGTAGGAAATAATTTTTCAAAAGATCCTTTTGTACCATTTTAGGTAACAAATTTTTTTTTACTAAACTTAACTTTTTTTAAATATTATTTAAATAATTAAAAACTATTCATTTTGTTTTGCTGCTAATTGTAATAACTTACCCAAAAACATAGTTCTTAAACTTTACTTAAAAATCAGCTGACAGATTTTGAAATATATATCTATTAAAAGGTTGGCTGTTTAAAAAATAAATTTAGAGTAAAATTCATAAGTTACATTTATAAGATGTTGTATATATTTCTAAATTTGTACACGAGAATAACTTCAATATTTTTTTACCGTGTTATGTTAAGTTGGACTTTACAAATGGTTATAAAACTCAACACTTTATACTAATAAAGTTTACAGCTGTTTAGCTTTGCTATATACAATCAAATTTAACTTCTACGAGAATAAAGTACATCATTTTTATTTACAATAATTTGTTTAAAAAAATTGTTTTTTTTTTTCATTTGTTGCTGAAGTTTTTTGACAGAAATAAAAATTGATATATGAAGACAAAAACTATCATAAAATAACACATACTGTATAAACCTATTATAAATAAGTTAAATCAATCAAATTATTGTTCAAAAATGAATCAATGAACTAGGTATCACAATAACAAAGCGTTCTATAAAACAAAAAATATATATAAACATAACTACAAGTTACAAATTCTATTCATATACATTTGAAACTCTTTATGACTGTATCGAATCGCTTAGTTGATTATTTTAACAGTACAGGTTTATCAATTTTAATTCTAAAAAGTAGTTGTAAAGAAACCCTTTTCAAAAAAAAGCAAATTTTTTTTTTAAGTAAGTGAAAGTACAATCTATAAGCAAACTTAACATGCTTTTTATAAATGGTAAACCATAGGTTCAGTGACTTTTTACTATGTACAAAGTTTGTTAAAAAATCAAAGTTTCAGGAAATTAATAGAGCTTTTATCACAGGATGCGTGTCAAAATAGCATAAGAAAAGACGGCAGAGGAGTTCTGATCACAAAAACTTGCAAGCAATCCACTGCCTGCTACAACAACTTTGAACAGGTTTGTATGCTGTTTCTTTGGAAGCTGAAATACTTTCACATCTGTTTCTGTGGAAGATTTAATACATCGGAATGTCACCATAGAATTTTTAGAACTTTACTATATGACATAACTAGAAAACCATTTGTGGCAAGCTATAAAAAAAAAATTTTACATGTACAAAATAAATTATGATGCTTGTAAACCATAACAAAATATATACCAAAATTATTTGATAAACTCATTTAAGTATTTTTGATGGATACGTTTTAAAAATACAGAAGCGTTTAAAAAATAGTTTTTATATATTCAACAAAAGTATTTAAAATAAAAAAAGTAGACATAACTTGCTTTTATTTTCAATTTATTTTTTGTGAACATAGTTATCATTTAAATTCGTGCTTTCGTTACTAATAACAAATATTTTTTTGAATTATTTTCTGTAGAAAGTTATAAAAGATTATACTAACAAGTTTTTGTCTAATATTTATAAAATTAAAAAGGGATGAAGGTAGTCTTCCTCTTTTGATTTTAAAGACCGGACATAATTGAATTTTAGATAATCAAAAATAAAGTTGGTTAGAACCATCAACAAAAATAAGTCTCAGTCTTATACAAGCACTTTGAAGAGATCTTTCGTTTATTAAAAAACAAACATTTTCAATTCTGTAGAAAACAAAAAAATATACTGGCAACTAAAGAAAATTAAGTACCGTAAATTAAATATTTTTTGTAAAATTTAAAATTAAACAAAAAACTACCATTTTATTAAAATACTGAATTTCATACTTTTACTTCAATATAATGGAACACTTATACTTGAGATTAGTCAATAAAGTTTGATATAATTTTTTCAATTTGAGAAACTGAGAAAACGTCACTTTAGAAAATTATTTTTGTTTACTGTAACTAAGAAAAACTATTTCTATAAACAACAAACTATTAAAAAAATCCCCTAATATTGTACTTGATAAAAAAAATTTTGATGACATTTTGAATTTTTTATTAAAACTATTCCTTAAAAACATATCGAAAATTTATACATTGGACAGACTAAGAACAGCTTTACTAAGAGGTGGAATGCCCACAGAAAAATATGGAAAAACAATAAAAATAAACTAAACCATGAAATAAAAGACCAATTTGCTCTAATTATACATTAAAATAAATTTCTCAAAAAAAGTATACCAGAACAGATTGAAAATGCATACACAGTCCAGTTTTTATAAAGCCCTATAAGAACTAAATTAGACTATACAGAACAATGGTGGATTGAAAAACTTAAGGCAAAAGTTAATTTAAACAGTATTTTTAAAGAATAGTTTTAATAAAAAATACAAAATGTCATCAAATTTAACTTTTTTTTATCAAGCATAATATTAGGGGATTTTTTTAATTGTAGATTAGAAAAAGAACTGTTTTTTTTTTTCAAAATGAAGTAAATTTTTTCACAAAAATTGAATGACAAATAAACTTGACTATCTTTAAAACCACAAATAATAACTAGTGTAAATGTTAATATCAACTTTAAACGTTTTCTAGTTAACAACAAGTTACGACACACTTAACCTTTTTGTTACTCTATTATAAACTTACTAAGTTTATTTTTTGAACAAATATAAATTTACAAATAAAGTTTAGTAAGTGCAATGATGATTTCTATGTGTAAAGTTCTTTGTAATTTTTGTTGTATTTCTGTTTATTCTTCTTTTTTAAGTTTGTATAAACCGATTAAAACGAGTAAAACTATCTTTTAATGACAGTAAACAGTATGTAAAGTATTACGTACAAGTTAAGCAAGTTAACTAAAGATAACTTTTTAATTTACTGTCAAAATATTTATAAACTCTATTCAAACATGAGAAAGTTTAAAAAATACTTTATACATTTAAGCATCTAGATTTTATTTAAATTTTGTTACATTTTGTGTACCATTAATCAGAAATATCAATAATTTAATGTAACCTAATCTTTTTATTTTTTATTTTGATAGCCAAACCTTACGAAAAACAATATGTATTACATTGTTGAAACTGCTAATTTTGAAATTTTTATGCTGTTTTAAGTTCTTATTTTAAAGCCAATATATAAACAGTATAAATAATTTCAAGCATTTATTTATTGAAACATAATTTATTAACCATAACAAAAAAGTCGACGCTCAAAAAAAGGTTCAAATGGCTCATGTAAACTATGTTGTTGTGAAATCCAAGTCATTAGTTGTAACATAGTGAAATTTAATAAGTTTGTAAACATTAAAACGTTGTTTTGCATATATTTCATTACTATTTAGTTTTTTTAAATACTGACTGTTTTTGTCAGAATCCCCGAGATGCGTGGACTAAGATGCAATGCAACATGTTTTATGACCACGTGGTCTGCAGGTGTTGCTGTTACCATGACAACTGCAATCTTAACACTCATACATGCTCAGAAGGTTGTCTCCTAGAAATTTTCTTTTTTTTAAACTTTGTATTACAAATACTCAAGGCCTTTATAAATTGAATTACTTAAGTTTGTTTATTAAGTGAAACTTCATATATAAAATATGTATACAATGATATTAAATTAATCAGGGGTCGGCAGCATTTTATAAGCAACAAGCCAACTTTTTTATAAAAAGTTGCTTGTGGGCCGCACTGTATGTAAACAAGTTTTTCACGGGCCACAGTTGTCTAAAATAAATATAGTGATAAATGAAGTACTTCATTAAATAAAATATTCAATAAGAAAGAACTAATAATTATTAAATATGTAATTAAGAGCCAAGTTATGAACTATTACAACATTGTTTTTATTCTTAACAAGATAGTAAGTTTTAAGCTGAAAAATTACACTAAAAATTTTTGTATTGAAGGTTGCTGCAGTTTAACGATCTCCGATTTACTTTTATGTAAACATATAGCTTTATAGTGTAAATTATTGAAGCTTCAATAAATTCTAAAGTCTTTCGTTCTTTTGAAATAGAGATTTCATAAACGAAACTATACTTTTTGTACAATTTTCGTTCAACATTAAATTTTGTATACTGAAAAACAATCACAAATTTGCTTACATCCATAGAAAGCTAAAACAGAATATTTTATCGGTTTCAGAGTTTAAAAAACTTTCAAGACTTTATTTCAATAATGAAAGAGTTTTTTGATAAACTTTGTAAACGATTGTAAATAAAAACAATATAATAAGTAAAAATAAACTTTCTAATATAAAATATTTCAGTTTTTACAGTTCTTTGAGGTATTGATTATACTCTTAAAAGTAACTAAGATTAAAGAAAAACGATTTACACCGTGAAACAATTTAATTAAGAGAAATGTTTTTAGAGATAGTTATAATTATATATTTAGAGCAACAAAATTTGATTAATGTGTTTTCACTCTATATTCTTTCTTCGTAATGAATGTTCATACAAAATAATTTAAAGTATAAAAATTGTCTACAAGCGCAAACCTAAGTTTTAACCATCATTAAACTTATTTGTCTCCTGTTAAATAACTTTTTGCATTTAACAAGAAAATTAAACCAAAACTTTGTGTTTGTGAACTAAAAAAAAACATTTGAAATTTTTAAATTATATAAATTTCATCATAAAACGATAAATTAACATTTTGTAAAAGTATCAGTATCTAAGTCTTTTCTTTCATATACTGGGAGAAAAAATAAAAAATTTTATAATGTTAAGTTTTAACCGCATCATTTAAAGTTTTTGACTAGAAGCTACCGAGAGCTTGTGGTCATTTAATTGATTTGGTCTAAACTTCCTGTAAATAAAACTTAAACTATCTTTAAAAACATTTTTTTGTTAAAACCCTGTGTCAAAAGTAAAGTTTGTAGTAGTCTCACGAGCTGTACTTAAGATATTATAAAACAATTACGGTTGTTTATAGAAATTCTAACCACTATTGGAACTAGAATGATTGTTTAAGATTAAGTCTTATACTAAAACTGATTTTAGATTGTAGAACAACTAAAATACCAAGCAATGGTAAAAGAGAATGCTCGTACAAAGAAAGATATACTGAGTTGAAGTCTGTGTGTACGTATAATTGCAATAAAGGTAATGTTCTGTATAAAATTAAGTAGAAAAATATTGAATAGAAATAACAATATTAATAATAATAAATTGTGTAGTGAGGAAATTTTATCATTAAAAAAGTTTAGTAACATATAGAAAAGTATAAAGTAATTTGACACTGGCTTAGATATTAGTTACAGAAAGTTATTTGAAAGATTCTTACGACTAGTTTTAGTTTTTTGATTTAACTTACTAGACACTTTGTTCGAAAAATAGTTTAGATATAGAGTTTGAACTACTAAAAATAAAAAATATCCCATAGGTTATACTCTAATTGGTTCATCAAAATCAACTTGTGAAAGTAATAATGGAATTACAAAGTGGTCTAAACCAACGCCATATTGTAAAGGTTACCAATTTATAACTATTTATTATTGTATGGTATAAACATAGTGAAAACTTAGTCTGATTTAGTAAGAAAAATAAAATGGATAAAATAGAAAAAATATGTCTGTTTATGAATGGTAAGCAATATTTTTAATGGGTTCGAACTTCAATTAAGTGTTTTGGATTAAAATGTAAATTTTAACAACTAATCAGTGACATTATAAATTTCAAAATTGTTTTTTAACGCATAATACTTTCTTTTTACAATGAAACTTAAATCAAATTAAAAAATATCTAAAGCAGTTTTAAACATCTTTTTACAGTGACGTCATGCAAGCCAGAACACAAGGCAATGTTCAATGGAAGAGTTGTTTGTAGTGATTCAAACAATAGAGGTTCTGTTTGCAAGTTCACCTGTAGATACGGGTTCAGAAGAATTGGAAAATTTTCTTTAACTTGCCGTAAGTATCTTTAAATATTTGTTGTAAGTAATGGATTTAAAGTTGAGATTTGACGTGAACAAAAAAAAATCTTTTACACTTGTTTTTATGTACAAACGTATTTAATTTACCAAAATTTTACATAACTTTTTTTTTCAAGAACATCATACTAAAATTCTTGAACAATGTTTAATATAATATTTTATATAAATACTGTATCTAATTACTAAAACTTTCAAAAATTTTTCAGAACTATACATTTTCTGTTTCAAAATATCTTACCACTATAATGTTCACTGATACTTTTTGTACTTAATTTTTTTTTAACTAGTAGGCTAATTCAAAAGTTTGAAAAAATAAAAAGTTTTATTTTGGTTTATAGTCTCGATCTCAACAATTATTTAAAGCTTAAAAAATTAGTAATACTTCTTATAAAATTATAAGTGTTATAAAATTTATATCTAGAAGAGTACAAACATATACTTAATTTGATTTGACAATAAACCGTTATATTTAACACGAATTTGGTTATGAAACTAATAAGGGTGGTGAAACATAGAGTTTTTTAATAATTATATGTGAAAGTTTAGTATTAAGCTACAAAATACATAGGTAATAAATTTTGTTTTTTCTTACTTAGAGTATACTGACCTTAAATATAAAACAGCAAGTAAAACTTAAAATACATAAAATTTAATGAGACTAAAATGTTTATTGATTTAATTATAAAGTTGACACAAATAAATGGAGCGGTAGGCCGCCATATTGTCAGTCAATAAGATGCAACCCGCCAAGAACCAGTTTGAAAAACGGAATGGTCAGATGTACTAACTACAATGTTGTTGGAAGTGTTTGCAGGTAAACTATACAAGTTAAATTATATTTAAATTTAACTTTATATGTCATGTAAATTTCTTATGTACATAAATTGTTAGTGTCGTACAAAATTTGTATTTTTTGTAAACTAGTTTTATATATTTCTTTGCACCAAAAAAGAAGTTTTTGAGAAAGTAAAAAAAAAAAAGTACAAAATTACTTTTAAACCAATTAGCTCATAAAGTAAGTATGAAAATGAGGTAAATTAAAATTACATTAGTTAGAATAATATTCCTTTATAGCGGAAGCGGTCGGTCGTTTTATATAATACTATTACAATTAAATTCGTCATTAAGTAATTCGGTTTTCACAAACTCTTCTAACAACGAAATACACTATTGTATAAAATGTTTCAGGTTTCAATGTAACTTCGGTTATGAACTTAAAGGAAGGAGGTTTTCAAAGTGTTTGGATGATGGTGATAAAGACGTTATTGGAAAATGGAACACAAAAGTACCTACTTGTATCTGTTAGTAAACTTATAACTGTTGTGGTGAATTTAGCTTAAAACTAAAAAAAATTGAAATAAATTAATATAATATATCAGGGGTGGGCAAACTGCTGTCAGGAAAGCAAACATTTTTTGCCCCCGACGTGCTTTTTAGTTAAAATATAAAATTACATTATTTGTATTTTAACTAAAAATCACGATGGGGGCAAAACATGTTAACATAATTTTAAGCTAGTTTAAAATGAAAATTTATATATATGCTTTTTTTTTTTGTTTTTGCGTAAACTGCTACCTATTTTATTTCTATTTTGTTATATATTTGCCCTTGTGTATTTTTGTACTATAATGACTTTTTGAAAACTGTTGCTCCGAAGAAACCCTTCATTAAAAATTATCAGCTTTTCATAAAAGACAGCCAACTGATATAAAGTAAGTTAAGATCTCTAAAATTAGAAAAACTAAAAATCAACTAAAACTAATCAAATTAAATTCCAAACAACTTTTGAACCAAAATTATTCTGTTAAAGCAGGTAAAACTTTTTGGTTTGGTTTTAAATTTTTTGCTCTCAAATTTAGACTTTAGAACTTGTTTAATATTTTTTATATAATAAAATCAGTATATGAATTGTTTATTTTTTTTTAAGTTTAAATAAAAACTTAATTGAAGGAACAACTTCATTATACTTATCTAATTTTTTTGGGGTTTTTTAATTTTATCTGTGGTCAATTTACATATTGCTAAAAATTTAAATGGTTTTTTAATTTTTTAAAAAGCCATTTTTTATCTGGTTTGGCCAAAAAAAAGAATTAATAAAGTGATTTATAATCTTCAAGTTTTATACTTATACAATTTAATCTGATTATAATATAAATTATTTTACAATTTATACTTTGATTTTTTCATTTAAATTCTTTCGTTACTTTTTTCTCATGATACAAATTTAAGGTTAGAAAAGGAGTTTAAGAACACCAAAAACATATTTTTCTTAATAGCTAAAAAAAACGATTTTTTTTCTTTAGTAAACTTTAGTAAATTTTAGAGCTAGTTAAACACCCCTAAACAAGTATTTTCTACTGCAGGTTTTTAAATAAAAATTGTCCAAATTTTCTACAAGTTTAATTGTAGTAAACGAAAATAATTACAGTGGTCAAACCAAAATGTAAGCCGGTTGGGCAAATCGCAAACGGGAAGGTCACTTGTTCGTCGGGTAATGACTTGAAAAGCACCTGTTCGTACGAGTGTGACTACGGATACGGTCTGATTGGTTCCTCGGAAACCACGTGTGGAGGAATAGGAGAACCTGATTGGTCAAATAAACCTCCAACTTGCAAATGTGAGTTTTTTAATTGTAAATGATTATTTTCAAACTAAAACTATTTTTTGATCGTTTAAAGTAAAAAAATAAAGTCAAAATAAACTAAGCAAATATTATTGCTTCAACGTTTAAATAGCTAGTTAGTATAAAAAGTTGTACAATTTTTTTAAAAGTTTTTCAGGTTTTCTCACCTGAAAATTCACCATTAGTAGTTAAATGACTATTAGTACTATTAATACTATATAATCGAACTGCATTAAGATAAGCACTACTGTTGTAAAAAAAAAAAATTTGTGTTAGTTTAAAAATAAAACAACTATAATAGCAACTACATCGTAAATATTTTTTTTATTGGAACGTAGAAGCTTTTAAGTTTTATGCTTATTTTAAAATAATGGTCTTTAACATATTGTAAACTATCCAGTCAGTACTTAAATAATTTTTGTGAAGATTAAAAACCAACTTGTTTTAATTTCCAAATTCTAGCTACTGTCAAATTTTAATCAAACAATTGTTGCTTCTTAGAATGAATTATAAGTTTAGATTGAAAAATAAATACGTTTTACTTTATCAGTACTACAATGTAATGGTCTTGTGCCACCATTAAATGGAGAAATGCTCTTTTGTGAACCAAAAACAAAGTATGGTATTGACCACTCGTGTTTTTTTAACTGCAATGAGGACTTCCTGATAAACGGGAGATCAATTATCACTTGCTACGAAGTAGGATCAGGTGTAGCTGATTGGGATGACAAAGTACCTACCTGTGAACGTTCGTTTTATTTTTTAATACTTCTACAGTACGTTTTGTACATATTTAAAAAGTTATATAGCATTAGAATAGTTAATAAAATAAATAAGTAAATGACTTTAAATATATGAATGTAAAGCTAATTCAACTAAATTTTGATAATAAAGTTTTAAAACGTACTTTTGAGTTTTATTTTTAAATGTTTAAAATAAACTTAATTACTCGCATAAATAGCGATTACATGCAAGAAGAGAGGCGATATACTGAATGGAGAGAAAAAGTGCACTAACTCCAACATAAAGGGAAGTGTTTGTTCTTACACCTGTAATATTGGATACACCTTAATTGGAGAAAGCACAATAGCTTGCTTAACTGACGAGCAAAAATTTGAAGCTGCAAAGTGGGAATTCGATCAACCGATATGTAAAGGTTTTTACTATATAACAAAATTAGTTTTGTATTTTGTTGCATATACAACTATTATTGTAAAAGCTGTATTTATTTAATTGATATTCTTGAAGTATTGGTTATAAAATTGTAATAGAGATGTTATTTATACTAACGAACAAATACTCTTTTTTATTATACACCTTTAAATGTATATTTATATACTGAAATAAAATTGCTACAAACTTTTGAAACTTAGATAACTAGTAGTGATACAATCCAGTACTTGTAAAGGTACTTTTTGCTAATTTGTTTTTGAATAAATGTCGGGCAAATCGCAAACGGGAAGGTCACTTGTTCGTCGGGTAATGACTTGAAAAGCACCTGTTCGTACGAGTGTGACTACGGATACGGTCTGATTGGTTCCTCGGAAACCACGTGTGGAGGAATAGGAGAACCTGATTGGTCAAATAAACCTCCAACTTGCAAATGTGAGTTTTTTAATTGTAAATGATTATTTTCAAACTAAAACTATTTTTTGATCGTTTAAAGTAAAAAAATAAAGTCAAAATAAACTAAGCAAATATTATTGCTTCAACGTTTAAATAGCTAGTTAGTATAAAAAGTTGTACAATTTTTTTAAAAGTTTTTCAGGTTTTCTCACCTGAAAATTCACCATTAGTAGTTAAATGACTATTAGTACTATTAATACTATATAATCGAACTGCATTAAGATAAGCACTACTGTTGTAAAAAAAAAAAATTTGTGTTAGTTTAAAAATAAAACAACTATAATAGCAACTACATCGTAAATATTTTTTTTATTGGAACGTAGAAGCTTTTAAGTTTTATGCTTATTTTAAAATAATGGTCTTTAACATATTGTAAACTATCCAGTCAGTACTTAAATAATTTTTGTGAAGATTAAAAACCAACTTGTTTTAATTTCCAAATTCTAGCTACTGTCAAATTTTAATCAAACAATTGTTGCTTCTTAGAATGAATTATAAGTTTAGATTGAAAAATAAATACGTTTTACTTTATCAGTACTACAATGTAATGGTCTTGTGCCACCATTAAATGGAGAAATGCTCTTTTGTGAACCAAAAACAAAGTATGGTATTGACCACTCGTGTTTTTTTAACTGCAATGAGGACTTCCTGATAAACGGGAGATCAATTATCACTTGCTACGAAGTAGGATCAGGTGTAGCTGATTGGGATGACAAAGTACCTACCTGTGAACGTTCGTTTTATTTTTAATACTTCTACAGTACGTTTTGTACATATTTAAAAAGTTATATAGCATTAGAATAGTTAATAAAATAAATAAGTAAATGACTTTAAATATATGAATGTAAAGCTAATTCAACTAAATTTTGATAATAAAGTTTTAAAACGTACTTTTGAGTTTTATTTTTAAATGTTTAAAATAAACTTAATTACTCGCATAAATAGCGATTACATGCAAGAAGAGAGGCGATATACTGAATGGAGAGAAAAAGTGCACTAACTCCAACATAAAGGGAAGTGTTTGTTCTTACACCTGTAATATTGGATACACCTTAATTGGAGAAAGCACAATAGCTTGCTTAACTGACGAGCAAAAATTTGAAGCTGCAAAGTGGGAATTCGATCAACCGATATGTAAAGGTTTTTACTATATAACAAAATTAGTTTTGTATTTTGTTGCATATACAACTATTATTGTAAAAGCTGTATTTATTTAATTGATATTCTTGAAGTATTGGTTATAAAATTGTAATAGAGATGTTATTTATACTAACGAACAAATACTCTTTTTTATTATACACCTTTAAATGTATATTTATATACTGAAATAAAATTGCTACAAACTTTTGAAACTTAGATAACTAGTAGTGATACAATCCAGTACTTGTAAAGGTACTTTTTGCTAATTTGTTTTTGAATATTGTAGTTGTAAAAAATAACAAATTACGTCAGAGGTGACGTGCAACCCCCCTCACATCGCCCCTGATTTTGGTGACGTCGTATGCTCAAATGGAAACTTGCACGGATCCGAATGCACTTTCTCCTGCCCAACAATCGAACATGTGCTGATCGGGAAGGACGTGTCAACTTGCTACGATGACGAAAATGGTGATCTCAACGGAAATTGGAACAATCCTGCACCCGTTTGCAAATGTCAGTTTTACATTTTTTCAATTATTTTGAATTAAATAGTTTTTTAAATTTTTTGTATTTTATAATTTAATACAAAAGTAAATTATCTTTTAAAACATTAGTTTTTTGACAGTTTAATTAAAATTTAGTTTATTTTAATGATAATATACAATTTCTTAACTTATACTTCAATAAAAACTCTGTTTTAAATCAAAAATGAAACAAAAATAAACTGTAACAAAAAATACTAGTTTAAAAACATTTATTGATATAAGGAGTTTTAAAACTAAATTTATGCTCTACTTTAAATGGTTGCTGTTAAACTGTATCAAAAATATCTCAAAAAAAGCTATTAGTTCTGTAGTTTTTTAATTTCAATAACTTTAATCAGTTTTTAGTAAAACATTATTAAATACCACTAAGTTTTTCTATATATTTTCATAAGTACAACTTTCATCAGTGGTCGATTGCGTGAACAAGCCGACTGATTTCTACCAAGGGTCGGTTATCTGTTCAGATGGTCAGAACCTGGGTTCAGTATGCTCGTTCAAATGTTCGGTCAACTACCGACTTGTAGGACCACTTCAGTCTTCATGCGTGCTGAATTCCGACGGCACGATGAGCTTCGATCAACCGTCACCTGTTTGTAAGGGTAATTACTGTTTAACTACAGCTAGTTGTTTAATAGTGTATAAGATTTTGCTTATGATAAGAACTTAGATGATATAGTACATAAAAAAGTACAAAAAGTAACAATACGTTTTCAAAACATTTGCAAATGAAATAACAAGAACTAATAAAACTACTAAGTTAAACATTTTTGTTATTTGTGTCCATGGTGAAAATATTAAACAAAAGTTGTTTATCTAATGACAGAAAGTTTGATATATTTTGCTAATAATTTTTTTTTACAAGCCCGAATATTTTAAAATATGTTAAACTTATAAGACATTAAAAAAAGTCAACAACAAATTATTGACTAATTTATGGTCAATAGTACAAAAAATCTTAACAAAGTAATCATAAAATTCGTTTGTAAGTTAAATGTAGACAATATCTACTAGAAATAACACAAACTTGCTTTTTTGAAGTTTTTTAACTAAGTTTAACCTTAAATATTTGGTACAAACTAAAGGAAAAAAGACTAAAACTAATTAAAACTTTTTAAAGTCAGATATTTTAGTTGTGCATCATATGTAAGTATGAAATTTTTTCTATAGACACAAAAGAAGTTTTAACAAAGTACCAAAGTTCATACGGCTGAGCTTAAAAATTAAACTACTTAAACAGCTATAACCTGCAAGGACCAGGGAACGTTAGAGCACGGTTTTTATGAATGTACAGATGGCAACAAGGTAGAATCTGATTGTGAGTTCACTTGTCAGGGAGATTATGTTGTTTATCCTCCTTCCAGCTTCATTAATACGTGTCATTTTGACGCTGAAAGGGAAAAATACGAATGGAGTCTTCCAAAACCTTGTTGTACTAGTTGGTATTAAAAAAAAATTCAATGTCTAGTATAAAATAAATAACTTTCATTCTTTTTACGTAGTAAAAAAAACATTATTCTAAAGCTTTATAACAAAAAAAATGTTATAATTTTTTTTGTAAACTAGTCTTAAAAGAAAAAACTAATTTATTATATTTAATTAATCTCACAATTTTATCCAATATTAACTTATTTGAAATTTACTTGAACATATAAAAAACTGTTGTTTAGTTAGTTTCAAAAATAATCTTTTTAACGCAAAAGAGAATTTTTTTTCAATTGTGTAACGTAATTTCTAACTAAAGACTTTAAAATACTTGGTTAAATCATTAGCAATGTAAACATATATATAATTTTTTCAATATATCAAAACTCTTTCATAGAGCCTTGCCCTCCTTTCATAAACAAAGACATACTAGTAGCAATGGATACTTCATATGGACTTAACACTCTTGAATTCACCCTTGAACTTCAGTTTCTTTCAGACTACTTTAGGTATTTTTGGGTTACTTGTACATTTTTATCTAATACGAATGTAAAATAAAGGTAATTTAGTTTAAACAGTTGAGTTTGACTGATTAATTTTTGTATTTTATACAAATATGAACTTAGAAAGTAAAAAGCTTACTTTTACTTAGAATTTTTTAGAATATAAAACTACATGATGTTTAATGAAAAAGTTTCTATTTTTTATCAACAATAAACATTTAAAGTAGCTATTATATTTAGTAAATACTAAATAAGACACTGTATTAAAAGTTTACACGTTTTGGCTAAAAATCTCAAAGAAATATCTTGTTTGAAATACTCTTTTTTTTATTAACAGAAAATTTATAATCATTTAAATTGTACAATCATTTAACGGTTTAAATAACACTTAAATACTAAAGATCGTTCTTTTATGTAAAAAAAGTATGAAAAAAGTACTTTAAATTTTCTCCGAGCACTAAAAGTCAGCCTGATTAACTAACAGAGCAAAGTTTACTACAATTAGTTTTACTATGAAAAGATTAGTAAATAAAATACTATCCTAAACTAATAACAAAAAATATAGTTCTTATGACAAAAACAAAGACTTGGGCAAAGTGTCGATCATGAGGTATGGAGAAGAGGAAAGTAAATTTATATTTGAGGGTAACCATGGCGCAATACTTGCATCAGATCTGATAGAAAACCAGACGTACTCGTACTCAACCGAATCAGTAAAAAGTAATTTTACATGAATATTAAAGTTTTTAAAGATATTATAGTTTTTAAGTAACTAACTCAATTTAATAATAAAAATCTAAAACAAAAGCATTGCTTACTTATTTTAAACCAAACAAAAGTTTAAATTTTACGTATAATTTCAGGAACAGATAAACTGAAAATGTTGGATGCTATTTTGGAACACCAAAATAATAATGATTTCGGTTTTGCGGCAAGCAGTCTGGAGAAGGCAGCTCTTATTATTGTGACATCACCAGCAACGACTTTCAACTCACAAATAAAAAGACGTGCTGAAGAAATAAGACAATCAGGAGTTGATGTGAGATTTTAGTAAACTAGACTGTTATGTAAAACCTTTTTTTTCAAGAAAGTATAGGATCAAAGTTAATTTATTTTCTATATTTTAAATAACTTCAAGTATAATTATACAGGTATTTACTGTGGGTATTGGAAAGAGTAACGAAATTTTGCAGTTAGTTAAGTCAATCACACCAGACGAAGAAAGGTACAAAATTTTAAACAATCACGAGGAACTTATTGAAAACTTTGATACCATTTCTACGGTTTTTTGTCCAGAGCCTTGCTCTTAAACTCTAAAATGTTTTAGATATTTTTCTTTTCTTTTTCTTTTATCTGTACCGTCTTATGATTCTAATTTGAAAAAACGTGTTATTTTCAGATTAGGATTACTTCAATACCACACTTTAAATTTTTCTAGAAACAATATTCTAACTATATTTTTGTATTTCAAAGTTTTAATAATAATAATAAACTATTAAAAGGAGCTTGACTTTTAAAAGCTTAGGCGTACGTAACAGTATATATTTAAGGAATAAAATGCCGTTGATTTCTTTGTTAAAACTATTAAAGATTGTTAGGGTATTAGTTATTAATTGATATCTATATACTTTTCACATGTTGTTTGTTTACAAACTTAGCGTCGTTTATTAAATAAACCTTTCTACTTTATTGCACAGCTTAAATTAGTGTTTATTTTTATAGAATGTTAAATCTAAACTATGGTGTAAAAAATTAATAACAAAAAAGCAGTTTTACTAGCATAAATAAAGTACAACTCTAAAAAGTCCTACTATTTTTATTGAACTAACTTTGTAAATTTATTATGTAGATAGCCAGGAATTAAAGCTAAAACCACTTTAGGTTAAGTTTTACAGATAATTATTTATAAATAACTTTTAAATTTTTAAATAGGAAACGTAGTATAAATGTATAAACTATTAAATTATTCAATATAAAATTTATGAAGATTTATATAAATTCTAAAACTGTAAGTAGTCGAAAATGTAAAATAACATTTATTAAAAAGAAATATTCTATTTTTTGTTTTAGCTAATTTCGAAGTTATGCTTTTCAAACAATATTTTTAAAACATAGTTAAATAATATTGTTTATTTTTTTTTTAGTTAGAGAATTATGGTACATTTTGTTTTTTTTAAGAACATTTTGTAAAACATGTTTCATAATTATTAAAACTTAAAATAGCGTTTGCGGATTTCACAGTCTAATTTACATCACAAAATTTGGTAAAATGCTTACAGTTTAGAACATTATTTTAAAACAAGTATTGTTTGTATAAAAGTTTCTTAGATTTAAAACAAAAATAATTGACATATGGTGTTTATTAAACTGCATTTAAATTAAACCTTTTAAGTTCATTTAACAGTAAATAATTCAAATTTATATATATATATATATATATGTTTCAACAAAATAAAAGCTTCTAAATTACCCGACTAGTTAAAAGCACAAGAGAAATAGTATTTTTTTACTATTTTGTTTATATATACGTATATTGCGTTTTTTTCTCAAAATGTTCTTAATATTTTACTAACTAAATATAACATAGTTTGCTAACTTGTGTTTATTCATTTAAATACTTTTCTCGATTTTATACATAAATTAGTTTAACTTAAAAAGTATAAAAATTAATTAGTATTATAATTCTAAATACTTTACAATAAAATCAAGCTTTAAGCTGTTCATAGAAACTATTCTGTATCTTGGGTAGTTTAAAATTTTAAATAGTTGTATTGCACCTTAACAAATTATGTTTTTAAATTCTATAACGAAATCTGTTACTAAAAACTGTTCTTAATAAAATCATTATCTTTAAATTATTTTGTATTTAAATAAAGTGTACAATAAAAACCTTAAGTAAATTTTGCTTTCATTCACTTTTTTAAACTGATCACTTCTTGAGTAAACAATTTTAAATACTTTTAGATATCATTAATCTTAACAGCTTTAAGACAATTATAAAGTTGCATAACATTTTAGTCCAAGCATTAACTTATTATTTCAAATAAAAAGTAATACAGCACTTGTAGGGGGCTTTGAAAAGTTTCCACTCAATAAAAAGTGTATTAAAACATAAACAACGTATTTTTAGTGTTTGGTTTCAAGTGTCTCTATACTTTGTAGGCAGTAAAATCAATTAGCAATATGTTCTAAAAAACGCTTAGTGCAAAAAGCTTCACCCGAAAAAGTTTTAGACTAATCCATTTTATGTCATACATATATAAACATGTTCCATACTCAACTTAAAATAAAACTAAAACAAAATTCATCTAATAAACCAATAAAGAAGTTTCTAGTATATAAACTTACAACATCATGTAATGTTATCATAAAAATATAAAATGAATTAAGTGTACACACATATTAAAGACTTAAATTTTTTCATTAAATGTAAGTATATTATTTCACTGTTTTTTTTTTTTAATCTACATGCTAACAAACCATATCATAAAAGTTAGATACATATTCAGTAATATACTTTTAATTGCTATACTCATAAACAAAGTTGTATACTTTTACGAAACATAAATTTATTAAATAAAACAAATGTGTTTTTACCGCTCTATACTTGAAATATGATTACCGAGATATAAAAACCTAATTCCATCTATTTATGCTTTTTTGGTTTTAATAACAACATTGTGTCTTTTTTTTTTGCTTTTACGTAATTTGGGAATTTAAGTTATGCTTAAAGTAAATATAATGAAGAGATAGAAACATACTTTAAGGTGTCCGAAAATTTAAAAGATCTCCTTAACAATTTTTTTTTTTCATTTTTCAATTGAATAAAACTTTGCTTTAGTAAAGTCCTAAAAAGTTGTATGTTAATTCTCTATTTGTCTATTCTCTATTCTAAAGTTTTTTGCTTTTTTGTTTTGTGTAAATAGTTTGTAATTTTTGTATATCTTAACAGAGTTTTTCAAAACATTTTGGTGAACACGACAGCAACTCGAATCTATAAAATATGCTTTAAGAATGCATCAGGGTTACCAAAGATTTTTTGAAAAAATTTCAAAGTTTTCAAAAAAACAAGTTTATTGGTTAATGTTTAGTTTAAAGCTAATTTTAAGGTAAAAAACTGTTTTAAAAAATATAAAACATAGAAAAGATACTACTGTAAAGCCACTTTGATGTGCTTTTTAATAAAAAAAAAAATTAATGAACTTTATTCTATGTCAGGGGTCGGCAGGCAGTTGTTGCTCGCGGGCCAAATTTCAAGTTGTTAAAATCTTCGTGGGCCGCAGTTTTAGCTTTAGTGACATTTGAATTATATTTTAGTTTTAGTCACACTAGAGAAAGTTTCATTATTTTTTACTTTAATATTTTAAGTTAATCTTAGCTACACATAGAATTCCTATTTAAATTATATATTTTTATTAAAATAAAATGTACTTTGACTAATACATTTAATAAACTATGTATTTTATTAAACACTTAATAAGTTAAGCTTAATATTTTTATTATTTTTCTTACAACCTGACTTTCTATAACAACCGAGTTTGAAAAAGAAATATGGGTCACTTTATAAAATTTTTATTTTATGAAACACTTTTTTCATATTTTAAGATTATTAACTTATGAATTTAATTTTTGCGTCTAAAATAGTTTGCACTTTTTAAAAAGTATAATAATTAGTTAACTAAATAAAATCAAATCCTTTTGTATTGTAGAAAAGCTAAAACAAGTTCTTCAATATAATTAATACTCTAATACTTTAACAAAAAACATCGGCGAAAGTCTGCAGGACAGAAGTCCGGACTTTCGTTTGCCGTGAGACAAGCTCAAATTTAACAAAAGGGTTGATCATGCCAATTCGATCATCAGACCACAAGTTTCGGTAGACCGAGACCGGTTACGAAACCGGTTACGAAACCAGTCTCGGTCTACCAAAACTTGTGGTCTGATGATCGAATTGGCATGATCAACCCTTTTGTCGAATACTTTAATAAAATACCTTTTAAGAAATTAATTAGCCTTTTACATTTTTGCTGCTTTAAAAGCAAAAATTTCTAAGTTATACTAAACCACCCTAAGTTTATTAAAAGTCGAAAAAGCTAAAAATTTGCTGAAAATAACTAAAGCTTAAATACTTAACTAAAATATCATCAATTAAAAAAGTACACAGTATGGAAGTAGACAAGAAAAAAATTACAATTAGTAAATTGCACTACAGTCATAAAAACTGTTCTGAGAACTCGGAGATCTACTCAAAATGTTTGAAATAAAAGTTTCACACACACCTAACTAATGTTTATAACAAACCTACCATAACAAAAGTATAAAAGTTTGTTAAGCCATTATTAGAGTAGAAAAACTTATTTTTGTTCAGCATTATAGCAAATAAAAATATTGCATTTAAAAAAAGGAAATATGAAATATAAGACAAGTTTAAAAATTAAAACTTGAAAAACGTTAGTTAAGAATTGTTGCGAGAAACGAAAAAAAAAAACAATTCGCTCAAGTCAGTTCCAACCAAGCACATGATTATCTTCAGTAACTACAGACTGATCAGAAAAAATTGTTGAGGCAAGTCATAAAGTAAAAAAAAAATACTACTACAGGGAATATACCGTTTAGAATTTAAAACTTAAAAAAAACTTGTATTGGCCTTAATAAAGCATTTTTATTTATTTCTTCAATGACAACAAGAAGTCGTGTTTAGGAAATGTCTGAAGGTTATAAAGCTGTACAAATCAAATTAGGACTTTAATCAATCTGTTAAGATTAGAGCACTGATACAACAAATATTGCTCAACTGAGAACTTGTATTAGAGGTTTTTTTTACTAACTTAGACATTTTAGAAAAAAACTCTATGTTTAGTTCCAATGCAAAGCACAACGATAGGTAAAGAAGTTTTAAAAACAAAGGTGCAATGCGTCAATATAAAGTTTTTAAAAGTACAGTTCTTTGCATTTATTACTAGTACACAAGTAAATTAAACGTAATAAAAAAGCTGTTTTAAATACTATAGTAATTTAAAAAAAAATACTGTTAAGCTACTTTTGTATGTTTAAAAAAAAATCATATGGCAAATTTTTTGTATAAAATGGATATATCATTACTTTGCATGTAAAAACTGCTTAAAATTCCAGGTTTTAAGAAAATTTTCAAATTCAAGGTTCTACAACATTTTCTAAGCATAAATTTTCAAGTTCCAAGCTTTTCTGGGATTCAAGTTTTTTGGCAACACTGATTGTTTACACTTATATGTATACAATTAATAAAGATAGTATTTCAAATTATATCAGCTGCAAGACTTACAATTTAACATATATTATAATCAAAAACCAACACTGTGAATTGAGCAAAACATACATCATAAGTTTATTTGCCACTCTTTAAAGCAAAAATGTCAGCCTGACTGACCAAAAACTAGCCTGAAATTTTAGTATACAAAGAGCAATTCAAGCCAAAAACCGAAAAATGACTAAATTGGTCAAAGATTTGAAGTCTTCAAATAGTCATAATCTGAGTTTGTGGCGATGTTTTATTGTTTATTTGCTTGAACTTGAATTATTTAGATTAACAATGTACATACTTTATAAATTTACCAACCCTTCCTTAATCTAGTTTGTATTAAAAAGGTAGTTCCAAAAAACAGCAACTGTGTATGCAACGCATAGAAATTAACTTAATTTGCCAAAAAACATTGTTTGAAAAATAAAAATGTATACCTATCACACTATTTTAATTTATGTCATATATATTGTTTCTAATGTGTCATTACATGTAGAAACAATAATGTTAGAAAATTGTACATAAACTAAGCTTAATCTAACTTTTGTATTAAATTAAAAGTGGTTTAAAATGTGAGCATTTTTGTACATTGGTGTGCATAGGAATTAATTAAAAGTGCAAAGAAAACTTCTAAAAAATCAAAATGTTAAAAAAAAACTTATCTAATAATTATTATGTTATTTTAAATATTTTGTGCAAATTAAAATATAACATTTATTAATAAAACATCTATAAAAGTAACTTAGATGTAAAAAAACTTAATTGTAAATAAATGATATTTTAGTTGATTATTGTGCATTAGTTAAGTACAAAATGGAATTTATTTGCATTTAGTTTATTTACTAAATAGGTATTTTAGAACAAACTTACTAAATACAGCACTGTATACACTCTTTTTTCATATAATAACTTGCTGTTGTAAGAAAAAAGTTATTATGAAACTGAGAAAAAACCCTAGTCGAATGCTAATCTGTCTTTTTCACATTTTAAAGCCTAAACAGTAAAGTATTTTATTTGTTTTAAAATCTGTAAAATGTTATACAGGGACTTAACACAAAATTATGTTGTTAAACAAAATTACCAAAAACAAATCTTTAAATATATTTTTGCTCAGCGGGCCACATTTACATGCTCGCGGGCCGCAAAATTTTCTTTCTAGGGCCGCATTCCAATCAAAAAACAAATGTGCTCGCGGGCTGCAGTTTGCCGGCCCCTGTTCTATGTGATAAACTTTTTGCATCTAATCCAAACTTTATTATTTTACATACAAAAATTCTTTAAATTCCAGGTTTTTATAGTAAATTTTTCTTCGAAATTCCAGGTTTTTTTTAATCTTCAAATTCAAGATTCATTTAAGTTTCCAGGATTTTTTGTAACCTTGATGTATTTTTTATTTTAGAGAATTTTTTGGTCATAAGAAAAGTTAAGTTTATTTTTTTTAAGACTTATACAAAAATTTTTCCACTTTTATACAAAATAACTATTACAAATTTTCTTAGATTGGTTTACAAATTTATATCATGAAAACGATAAAACTATATTTTAAATATCATTTAAGATCCATTACCACTTAGTAATATCAATAGTTATAAAACAAATAGATTTTTCGTAAATTGTCCTTCTTTATTTGCAAATTTTTTCTGTATATTAAACTTTTACAGGATACATATTTCTTAATTTAAATAAAATCTATTTTTAAAAACCAATTCTACTTGAATAAATTTTTGTTTCTAAAACATAGTGTAAATAAATAAATTTAAAATGGTTTGTAAAATATTCTAAAACGTATTTATGGTTAATTTAAATAAGATTTTTATAATGTGTAATAACTATAAAACACTCTGTTAAAAAACAGCTACTTCATAAAAAAACTATATATTTACGTAGTGGCAATTTTTCTTATGGTATTATTTTTCATAAAAAGTATAGTCCGTACAATGGACCCGCAATTTAAAACAGCAAAGAATTTTTACGAAATTTCATTATGAAAATTTTGTGGGTAGAAAACTCTAGCAATTTTAGTGCTTCAAACTAAGCTGAAAATTCTGTCTAAAAAAAAAGTAATGCGAGTTGGTGCAAGGCGATTTTCAGGCATATCGATTAGTTTAAATTTTGATGTGTTTAAAAATCGGAAACCAACTGTTAAATAAAAAACTCTTAAGTAAATTTTTAATATAACAATTTATTGCTTTTTTTATATAGTTTAAAAAAGGTGTTTTACATAAATTGTTTTATAAGTTTGTTATGTGTATCAAAAATTTTTCTTTCTTTTTTGTAAGATAAAAACAAAATGTATTTTTTTGGAGACGATTCAAATATGATCGAAGACTTTTTAGCACGAAAGATCAAATATGCACAAAAGGTAACTTTTGCACAAAGGTTCATTTTTGCACGGAGGGTCAATTTTGCACGAGATAAAGATATAAAATATAAAAAACGCAAAATAAAACATATATACCGATCAAAGGTAAGGGTTAGAGGTAACAGTGATAGTAAATATAAATGAAACAGATGAAAAAATACTATAAAATAAAGAAATTATTAACAAAGGGTAAGGTTAGGGATTACAGTAATTAAAAAAATAATAACAACAACAACAAAAGCAAGAAAAAAATACCAGCCAAGGGAAAGGGGTAACAAGATTGGAAAAGGAAAATATATTTAGAAAAAAAGTTTTAACCCGTGCAAAAATGTCTTCGTGCAAAAGTATTGTTAAGTGCATAAATGACACCTACCTGTTTTTTTCATGTTTTTTTTTATCGAAATTCGAGTAAACTTTTAAAACTAAAGTATTTTGAGCGCACCGCAAAATTGTATGTTTTTAAATCCTCATTTTTTTTTAGATTTAACAAAAACTAACAAAAATTTCTCAGTATGCGGTTTTTTTTATAAGAAGGAAACATTCTAGAAAGAACTAGATAAGGAATTTTTCGAAAACTCTATTAAGTACCTATTTTGAAAATTTCACATAAATTTTTAAAGTAAAATAAGTTATTATTAAAACTTTATGTTTAATATATGCTGACAGTTACAAGCTGTTATAAAAAATAATTTAATTAAAATATGAGTTTAATTTGCTTTATTTTTAAAACAACAATATCTATAACATAAAATATGCATAGTACAAAAACATTTTGTGAGAGCTGCTACTTAAAGTCCGATAACTTTTATTCCACAATCAGTTTTAATTAGTACGGAAAATTTAATGCATATAACCTTAGATTACACTAAAATTAAGTATTTGTAATTATTTACAATTGATTTTTAAATCTCTATTCAAGATAAACGCAATTTGGGTTCATTGTGGTTCGAAAATTTATTTTAATTTTTCACAAATAAGAAAGTTAGGATAACTAAACAAGAAGTAACAAATTAGTATTTTGACTTACATTGAATTCAGTCGGAAACAGTCGGCATAAATACTTTTGTTTTACAAAGTGCTTCAGATAAGCAATATAAAATATGTATTAGAGTGAAAGACTGCAAAATATATTTTTATTAGATATGTCAAAACCTCCTAAAGTGATTTTTTTTTGATGTACCTTAAAATTTGTCAATAACAGTAATTATGTTATTCTACACAGTGCTTAAATTCTAGAAACAATACTAGTCTAGTTTTTAATAAGGCTGTAAACATTGTCACTTTTGTAGCACATTTTACCAACATTTAATTATTTCTTAATTACTTTGAAGCAACAATAAATCTAATCTTTAGGAAGAATATTAATAATCATACTAAAGTTTACTAGCTCAAAACTTTAGTTGAACTATCAAATACATCTTTTATACCTTTAGAAGCTTAAATGTTTTTATATGAGTAGTCAATAAATAAAATCATCAAGGGTATTTTACACTTGGAATAAATTACCAATCAAATATATTTCCATAAAATTAAACTCGTTGGTTGTTTAAAATATCTCAAAGAACATTCTGCATAGCTTGATTTTAATATATTTAAAACAACTTATATTGTAGGTTAGAATTGATAAAACTAACATCTATTAAACAAAAACATAAATTCTAAATATTTGATAGTAGTTTTGGTACTTTTAGTTTTAAAGCTTAAAAACTAAAAATATAAGATTATACATATGTTACATATATATAACTATATACTACTTTAAGTAATGTTTTAAGATGTTTAAAAAAGATAGTGCTGTCATAAAACATGTTAATGTGTAATTAGTCATGCTCGCAAAGTGATTTATATAAAACATAAATTGATTGTTTAGAACCTATTGATCACAAGATTTCATTTTTTAGTACTCTATACATTTTCATAAATTAGTATAATATAATGTACCACAAAAGTTCATATTTTAAATAGTAAGTTAAAATTTTGCAAAGATTTAATTTTTTTAGTCAACAATAGTTAGATAAAACTAAATAATAATCTAGAATAAAGCTAGATTTGTTCAATCACTTCTATGAACGGTCTAATGGTTTACTAGTAGTTTTTTAATGTAGTAATGTAATTATTCTTTAAGACGAACAAACACAAATAGTACTTTGACTGTATTTTACATAATTTGTTTCTTGTTAAAATTTAATTAAACTTCTGTAAAATTTTTGAAAACTTCTTCTAAAAACCCTAACAAATAATTTTGTTTACTTTTAAGCATACTATTTTCCTGGACAACACATTAAACTGTATCCGTTGTGCATGACTCGTTAACCGAAAGATTTTTTCGTATATCAGGTCCTTGGATGAAACTTTTTGAGCGTTTTTATTGTCGTAAAATAAACCATTAACATTCAATCTGGACATAATAATTATTAAGTATCATATTTAAATTTTGATCAACAGCTGTTGATTTATCTTTGAAATACAAAACGTAGGATTTTTTTCCAAAACCCTTATACATCCCAACGTTACTATTGATTTTTAATATATTATCCAACATTTACAAATACTAGCTTTTAATCTACGGTCTCTAAGCTTAAACCCTTAATCTTTTTTTAAGACATAAAACGAAGATAAGTGTTTTCCGGGCAAAAAGATGCTTTGTGTAAATGTAACTTTCGTAGTAACACCAGTTCATTTCTATGATAATACTATTTTTATTAATATCAAGTTCTCGTTTCTACAACTGTTTAAACTACATATATTTTTGAGCTGTACTTATTAAAGCCTTACATTATTCATAGATAGCTCATTCAAATTAAATTTTATCTACTTAATTTTTTAATTAAACTGCCTTCCTCTAGTGTCTAGTAAAATAATATTTTATGTAAAAAGTAAGAATTTAGAAGTGATACTTTTGAAAGTAAAAAATGTTGTAATTTTCAGATATTACCTGAGCATTTTTTATTTCATTGAAAATAACACTTTCTAGCTTATAGTAACCACATATCATTTTTTAACTACAACTTGACCTATTAGACATCTGTTGCTTTATTTTTTAAGCTTTGAAAAATCGTCTTACAATGAAACTAATAAAGGTTTTACAGAACAAGTTTATTATGTAACAATATAATGCAAAAACAACGTCCTTACAGTTATGTCTTGTTGGGAAACAATTTTTGTAAATTTATTTTTTTAAACAATTTATTAAATTTTTACTTTTTCAGTCTAAAAAAATAGAAATTTATCTATATTATGTAGTGAATATTATATAGAAAGAAAGATTAAAATTAAAACTTGATTTGTTAAAATTAATACCGAGAAACCAATAACAATTTAAAGAAATTACAATAATGGTTTAACATTAGAAAAATAAACATAAAGTTTTGATAATAAACAGACAATTTATTTTATCTTTATTTTAACTCTGACACCTTGATATAAAATAAATATAAATTTAAACTAACTTAGCATTTTTGCACTACTGTGACAAGATAAATTTGTTACAGGTACTCACAAGCTTGAATTACAATATTCCAAATACTATTTAACATTACTACGTAAAAGTTGTGAGTAAATAAATAAAATCTTACATCAAATATACATCATTGAGTTTGTAAACAAGAATCATTGTCATTGAGTTAGAAAATTTCTAAACAGCAAATAACCATAATTTTAATAAATAGTAGAAAATGGCTTTTTGACAGAAACTTTGCAAAATTTTAATTTTAATCATCTTTTTTGTCAGAGTTTTCAGAATTTTGAATCTTTTTTAACTCACCAACCAATCTATCAAATTCACGTTCCTGTGATTTTTTTTGTGACGTCATAGCTAACAAGCTTGCTTCTGAAGTTTGTTTGTCTAAAAATTTAGTATAAATTAATACCAACTACATCAATTAATAAATGAAAACAAAAGTATTTCCGTATACTAGAAATAAAATAACTTTCTAAATTGTGGCATAGTTTAAAAACATATAGAAAACGTGTGAATTTATTTAAAACTTCTTACTGCAATCGAAAATATTTATAAAGAGTTAATGCATATATTAAAAAACTATATGAAACGGAGTGCTCAATATAAAGAGCTTAATTATTATCATTGGTACTCAAGACATAATGATAGTTTACTTGATAACGACAACAACACTTATTTTGGCTTTCCTACCAGAAACTCTGCTCCTGAGTGCGAAGATCTCAAATATTTTGAACATGATTTATATTTGTTAGTTAAGTCTATTGAATTCAGAAAATTTAATTCTCATTTCCAGCAACAGTTGTCCTCTGACATTAAAAGAATTAAATCGCAAAATGAATTAATCATTCCAAGCGCCAAAACTGACCATCTCTATTTAATTAGCAAAAGTAATTACAATAAATTTATGAAAATTCCTTGACCAATAACAATAAAATAGCTTCTAATGACTGTTTGGAACAAATTAATCTGAAAGCAGCAGCAATAATAAAAGAATTGAGTATTAAAGGTAAACTAAAAAAGCTTCATCAAAAAAGACCCTTCATAACAGTCAAATACCACAAGAAAAACTTTCCTAACTCACTGAAATGTAGATTAATTAATGCAATGAAATCAGAGATTGGAATTATCTCTAAAAATATACTTGATAAAATAACTAGAAACATCAGATCAGAACTAATTTAGTTCAATGGAAGAATTCCTTTGAAGTCATTGACTGGTTCAATAAAATACAAAACAAGAGAACACTAAATTTCTTGAAGTTTGACATTGAAAAGTTTTATCCTTCCATCACAAGGAATGAGTTATCTAATGCATCAAAATTTGTAGAAAGCTATATAAAAATAGGTCCTCAGGGCAAAATAATAATAACTCATTCCTGCATGAGCATACTATCTGACTCTAATGGCACAGAATGGGTAAAAAACATGACACCAGTAACTTTGACGTGGCTATGGGTAGCTATATGGGCGCTGAGATCAGCGACCTGTTAGGACTCAACATTTTATTTTATTTATCTGCCGTGAGTAGTTTATTATCTTTTGGATTATATCGTGACGATGGCCTAGCCGTTTTAAATAGATCTAAATGCGAAAGTAAAAGGGCAACAAAAACAATTAAATATATATTTAAAACCACAGATTCAAGATTTCTGTTGAATGCAACTTTATCCAAACAATTTTTGGATATTAACATGAAGTTAAGCAGCAATACTTTTGCACCATACAAAAAGGAAAATTAAAATGTAAAATACATAAATAATGGGTCTAATCACCCCAATACAATAAGAAAAGCCATAAGTCCAGAGACTAATAATAGAATAATCAAACTTTCTAGCAACAAGAAGATACTTAATAGCATTAAGAAAGATTTTAACGAAGCACTAATTTTAGGTGGACATGACAAGCTAAAAGACTATGACAAAAATGACCCGAATTGTAACAGTAAGAAAAACAAAAGATAGTATGCTCATTCCTACATCACTTTAACTCTCCGTTTTGTAATTATGTAAAAACTAAAATACAATTATAATATCATATAGCTGTTTGCCCAATATAAGAAATATTATCAACTCACACAACTAAAAGATTTTAGAAGTTGAAAACAAAACAAACAGAACTTGCAACTGTAGAAATAAGATAAACTGCCCATTTAGCAGTGAATGCCTTTTAAAAGGAATATAGAAAGCAAAAGTTAGAGATAAAGAATACATTGGTTCTACAGGAAATTCATTCAAAACAAGGTAGCAACAACACAAGCACAGCATTATTACGAAATCACAATCAACGGCTCGGGTTAAATTTACTACATCAAACAATATTGAGTTCTCCGAAATCGAATGGGAAGTATTATTTAAAATTAACTGCTCAGTTTCCATAAAAAACAGACAATTGCACTATATGCAACCTAGAAAGAATGGCCATTGCTGAAGCGGACAGAGATAAAGCATTCAATGTAAGAAATTAACTAACTTCGATATGCCCCCACTTTAAATCTATTTATTTTTTGTGTTATTTTTAGTTTTATTTTTGATATTTATTTTATTTATTGCTGTATTTTGTTTTTTGTTTTATATACCATTTTAAGTTTTGTCTATTCAATTTTTTTATTACTAGCCATTTGATTATAAGTTTTTTTTTTTTTGAAGATCGTTTTTGCTTAGTTTTATTTTACAATTAATTAATTAACTTCCCTTGGATTTGCTCAAGCACGTAATTACTAATTGATTAATAACTAATTACTTTCTCATTACTTAATCTCATTATATATATTTGTAAGCTTCACCTCGTTTTTATTGCCAATTAAAAAAGCTCTGAAGAACCTTTTAGGTGAAACGGCGTAAGCTTAAATTGACAATTGTTGAATAAATTGTATTTAAAAGAGTTAATGCATTGATAATTCGATTAATCTTAGAAACAAATTAATTTTAAAGATGTATTTAAAAAAAAGTTATTTCTGACCATTCTAACTTTCACTGAATTTTAACTAATGTGCTTACTAAGTTCATTTTTAATCTGTTCTTATGTTTCGAAGAAACACCATAATAAAAACTCCAAGACTAGTGGGGGCTAAAATAGAGATACTCAATATTTTTTAATTTAACAAAGTCAACAATGCAGTACTTCGCTCAAAGAAATTACTGTAGATTATAAGATTTGCTGTAGAGTAGATATGAAAGACAGTTTTCGATAAAATTAGTTTCCGGTATTCGTAACAAAATTAAAACAGATTGAATTTAAATTTCATTACTAATCTAATAAAACTATATGTAATAATTACTTTTAGGCTATATGATGGGGCCTGGGTAAATTTTATAACAATTTTTACAAAACAAACTTGATCTAATTGGTATTAAATATTTCAAATGTGCTCTTATTTGGTTTTCAGCACGCAGTAAATTTAATAAAAAGATTGTTTTATTGCAATTTGTTATTAAAAAGTTTCTTATACTTTTTTTTATTACTAGGGGCCCATAAAGACTTTATCTGGTAGACAACAGCACTTAAACTAGTTTTAATATTTTGATCGTGTAGAAGCTACTAAGCTTGCATCACATCAACCTCAACGTGGAGACATTGTCTAATAAACATATTGTCAGCTTAAAATTTCAACAGTTTATATACGGGTCGGCTGCAGTTGTGAGTTTTTAGTACTATTTTCATTCATAACTTTATGCAAATTTATGCAAATGAGGGTAAAGTTATAATACAGAAGAATATTAAGAACATCTATACTCTTAGTCCTTACCCAAATATATATAAAGTATATTAAAAAAAAAATTAATTACTTAAAACTTAAAATAAAACAAGTAAAATATTAGCCAATCAGAAGCCATCTTAGATCTACAGCCGACGCTTTCTATATTGTTTAATGCAGATAAAATTTGTGTTGTTTGCGTATTACGTCGGCAGGTAATTCCAGGATAGTTTGAGAAAAATATTTTTTACCAAAGAAGAAGTTTTGCAAAAATGAAGCTTGTTGGTATTGATAGATATGTTGTTATTTTTTTGAAAAATTTGAGTACGTTAAAAATTATGATAAACCAAAGATTTTGAACTAGCAGAATTTTGTAAGTCGCGGGTTGCAGAATTAAGAAAAAAACCTGAAAAGTTTTATATAATACAAACATTCATAGATTTTACGATTTCAAAAACAACTACACATCACTAAAGTTTTTGATCAAAAAATTAACTAAAAACAAACCTTTCAAACATTCTCTAATTTCTTTTCTTATGTTATCGATCTCGGCTTCTAAAGATTTTGTTATGGTACTTTGTTCTTCACTTACACCTTCATTACCAATGAGGCTCTGTTTCAAGTTTTTTTCAACTTAAACTAGTAATTGAGTTAATTTAACTAAATGTAAGTAATTATTGTAGAAAGCGCAAAGCACACGTGTGACCTTGCGTTGTTAAAATAAAACAAATAAACAATAGAAACTAATTCTTTTTTTGTTTAAAATAACTTAATAAAAAATTTACCTGTGCAGCTCTAGATGCACTTTCAGCTTGTTTTATTGCCGCTTCACTTTTAGCTTCCAGTTGGGCATTCAATGTTATCAAACTTATCATTCTGCGTAAGACTCTGTAAAAAAAAAACTGATGAAAACAAATTTAATACTTTTTCGTTACAAACATTTGTAAAAGGTAAAGA